>NW_022158716.1:226338-248572 GCF_000260195.1 Fusarium odoratissimum NRRL 54006 | reverse complement strand
ATCTCTAAAGTCTAATATAATTTAAATATTTATTACCCCTTAGTAGGCAAAGCTTTATTAAGTTAATATTATTATAGTTAGCTGCCTTAATTATAGCCTAAACCTAGCTATATATAACCTAGCTAGAGGGCCTTACTTACTCTTTAGCTGGCCCTAATCTTCTTCTTATAATCCACTTCAAAGGTCTATCGCCAACCCCTGCAGATACCACGCTTAAATTATCCACTACATAGTAAGTAATCTAATCTAACTTCCCCTCTTATAATCACAACCACTAATAGCATTATAGCTTTACTACTATAATACCTATTATTAAAAGAAGCCTATAGCTACCTAATCCTAATAAGCCTTATCTAATAAATAGCTATAATATAACCTATAAAATTAAGTAAGCTATTAAGAAAGATAATTATAATAAGCTTTATAATATAATAATAGAAATTAAAATAAATTAAGGAAAAAAGGATAATATTAGCTATATTAAATTAGTAATCTTTAGTTATAAGATCCTCCTACTTATATAGCCTTACTATTAGCTAATTAATAAAGGCTTTCTTAATTATAAGATAGAGCTACTTTATAAGCTAAAAGGGAAGTTACTTAGAGGGGTAAATCTAAGCTAGAGGGAAAGGGAATTTATTAAGGCCTTTTATAATAGCTTATATAATAAGTAACTTAAGGCTATCTAGTAGCAGGCCAAGGAGATACTAAAGAAG
The DNA here is from genome assembly GCF_000260195.1 of Fusarium odoratissimum NRRL 54006. Lineage (NCBI taxonomy): Eukaryota > Fungi > Ascomycota > Sordariomycetes > Hypocreales > Nectriaceae > Fusarium > Fusarium odoratissimum. The sequence continues at coordinate 247,856 of NW_022158716.1, read as the reverse complement.
ACTAAGCCCCTATAATATATAAACTAGGCTAGCTATAGTCTTAGACTATAAGAGTATAACTAAGATAAGGGGGATAGTATACTATATAATTTAGGATAGAAGAGGGGTAATTATAAGGTTTAGAGAAATAAGAAGAAAATATATTAAGTTTTTTATAAGTTTAATTACCTAAAGTTAAAAACCTAAAGTTATAATATTAGTATTAGCAGTATAAAGAGGATTAAATAGGTTATAGGATATAATATATAATAGATTTAATAGATTAGCTAAATATTAATATATTATTAATATAAACAGGGGATTCTAATAATTATATTTTTAAAATAAATATATTTTTAATTTTAATTATTATTTTATAAAGTTATAAGTCTAATATATATTAATAGGTAATATATTATAATTTATAAATAACAAATTAATTATTTCTTTTATAAAATATAATTATAATAAAAATCTTTATAAATTTAAGTTAAAAATAAAATAAATTATTATTTACTTTTTTAAATTATATAATTTTTATAAATTTAAAATAAAATTATATTATAATTAAATACTTTTTTAATAATAATATAAAATAAAATAATTAACTTTATAAATATTTATAATAAATTTAAAACTTAATTTTAAATTATTTTAAAAAGCCTAAAGAATAAGAAGGATTATAGCTTTATTTAAGGATTATAATATATTAAGTAGTTAAGAACTAATTAATTAGATAGTTAAATATAAGGTTAAGGGATTTTTAAAGTGCTTACCTATCTAAAGCACTTACATATTAACTATATTATATTAAGTTTTAAGATTATAACTTCTAGGTTAAAAGGAATATTACTAACTCCTCTAAAATCCCCCTTAATATTTTCCTTAGTTATAGTTAATTAAAAGGCACTATAAGCCTTAGCCACACTCTCTCTAACGGCCCAAGTTCTCCGTCCTCAGTGGTTATCAATCGTTTTTCTCTGGCGTTGTCCCGCCATCACCCGCTACCACAATCTCAAGCAGTCGACCCTGTTTTCTTTCAACAAAAATAACTCTTCCTTTCTGGTTTTGCGCCGTTACTGGTTCAGAAGGTCGTGTCATACTCAGAGCCCGTCTATTATTACCTGGGACATGGCAACGTTCTACCTGTAGTTAGCTCGCTCAAGTTCGCTATTACTACTTGTTGCAATGGTTCTGGAGGCCAGCTGCTGTATGTCTGCTGGGTATGTTAACGCACGATGTATGCTTGGATATGATCACGGAACGGTTCTTGACGTGATGACTTCCATGGCAATGAGGTGGACAGTGACAGTATTATCAGCGATGAGACAGAAATTCAGACGGGGCTCACGCCTATTCACGTACGCCCTTCGGGACGTATCTCGAAAAATCCCTCGTCGTTGTGTCTCCAGTGGGTGTGCAAGCCGTCGAGCAGAGGGCTTGCTGGTTCGATTCGGGCTTAGATGTAATGTGCTACAAAGGGGAATTGGGCATCACATAAAATGCACATATTTCCTCGTAAAAGTAAAATTCTATATGGCTGCGCGATGCCTCTTATCGACCGTGCCTTGCAAGAGCATACACTGGCAGGACTACAGGTAAGTCTCCAAGTTTGCTTTTCTAAATAAGGGCTTAGTCCGGGAGATAGTGCAACTAGCATTCGGTTTCAATGTTAAGAGAACCAATCAGTATATGAAGGATATGTTATCTAAGTAGATACGAGATATTACTGCTGTAGGTAGCCATGGTAGAAGTCTAGGACAGGAACAGCCGTATCCATAATGGCAAAATCGTTACTGAATGGCAACCTTTTGTTCTTTAACGTCGTCGCCTTTTTCTTTTTTTTTTTTCTTTTTTCAAACCGCTAGCCCTCATTCTCTATTGCGAAGTAGACTCTCACTTTATCGCCCTGTAGTTCCTCCACCACTTCTTTGCGAGTTTATTGGCCCCGAGGGAGCTGATTCCCGTGATATTGCAAGACACTAGCTTGCTAAGTATAAAAGCTCCATGCTGTGACGACTGAGTTGGAGGCAGACGAATCTCGACGGAGGTCGTCTGCATCTTTGCTGAGGAGGTTTGCCTTATCGCTCTTTCGAAATTCGGCTAAGTACTTATGTACGGACATTCGCGGTGCTCGGCACTTGATGGAAGGCAGCGGCCTGTGTGATGGCAAGAGGCTTGTAGTTTCGATTATCAACTAGATCTGCCATGGCCACATCATCTTCGGCGTACCCAACCCCCAGCCTAGCCCGAAGAAGCTGAATGGCTTGGCTTTTTCCATCACCACCACGTTGCAGATGGCGTCTAAGCCGGCCAACCTCTCCATTGCATCCATGTTGAAGGATGTAACGATTATCGATCCGCGGCCGGTCTTCGGAAGGAACGACGCCAGCGGTTGGTCGGGTGAGTCGTGGGGATGCTTTAGCTCAGTTGCGAAACTGCGTTGTCCTAAGAAAACGAGTGCTTGGTGTTGACCCTCCAGACGTGGCGTCCTCGGCTGTAATTCTAGATGAGTGGCAGAGTGAGCGCTCTGCCATAGGAGAGAAATAATTGTGAATTATCAACATGAAGGGACGATTAGTAGATGAACCACATGTGCTACATTCATGATAAAATCAACTCCTCAATTGATTGCAACCGCTGCAGCTGACAGAAAACATTCAAACTCGTGGCTATGCGGGACGGGCTGTGGGGTGCTTCATTGGACAATGGCTGCTATGGGTGATTGCTTTGAAACCAGGCGAAAAAGGCTGTGGGAATAAGATGCTGGTAAGAAGCTCGGAGGCACCGAAGCACACATGATCGCATTTGACAGATGGGTTTTATTCCAAGCTTGCTTAAACTAGAATGATTCCATCTAATAGCTTCGCAACACCGAGGATGCCTTCTGGTATGCTTATTAATGTCCCTTCTATGCATATGACTACGATTGCAATATCTAGATTTCAATCAATGAGGAGATCTTATAAACTGAACTGTCGAAGCTATTCATGAAAATGACGACGATAAGACTACTACGACGATGATGGCAATGGCGCCCGGTCCGATACTATGGCTTGAATAGATGGATGGCGTAGAGGCTGGCACCCTTCATTTGCATCACCGCCTTTCCGTAATCGAGGATAAGACGAATCAGACTCAGAATGGGCGAGGGCACAAGGGAAGAACAAGAGGGCACGGAGATTCAATAGCCCGTTATTGCGGCAGAGGCTAACCCTTTGACCACTTCGGCGCCTAGAGGGAATTATTCGCTTCCCATGTTATTAACGAGAGGTCTATAAGGTTGAGGGGTTAAAGAAGCTTCAAGCCCCAACACAAAGGTAAAGAACACAAGCCAGAGTCTTGAGTATTTATAACTGGAAAGTATGACATATTTTTAGCTATTCACTAGATTGCTAGGAAATACATACTGGTCCTCTATTTCGAATGGGGAAAACCTTCAAGCAAAAAACCCCTTTGTCATATGTCAAAACCTAGCCATCATACCTAACTGTCATGCCTCCAAGCCTCTTTGTCCCACTACATAATAGACTTAACAATCATCGTAGCAAGATCCGCCTTTCGCGCAGCAATCACAGTAATCCAAATCCTCTCCAGCAGCACAGCCAGCGAGGCATACCCAACAAGCCGAAGAGAGCTTACTCTCGCCCAATCCTTTGAGCTCTGCAACTGTCTTCCTTGCATAAAGGTGATTTCTTCCAGTATTGCCACCATCAGCGGCTGGGGACGCGGCAGCTGCGGTAACAAGGCCAGCAACAGCAAAGATCATAGAGACTACACGGGAGTTAGTACAAGAGATTATCTACTATAAGGAGAATAGAACTAACACTTCATTTTCGTCGAGGTTATAGTAAGATAGTTAAGTGTTGTGGTTTTTGTAGTAAGAGTGTAACTATTAATTGTTTGTGATAAAAGAATAGTTGGTTACTTGAGTAGAATAAGTTATGCTTTATATATTTTATTGTTGCACTATGGTGGCTCAATATAACAACTAAAGTAAGTGAAATGCCGGCAGTTGCTTGCACTTTCCTTACCGAGGCAAAGAACTCGTGTCCTAGCGTCCCTGGAAGACAAACATACATTCTATCCGAGTGTGCAAGGTATATGCTTACTGCTTTTATCTCAACCGCTATCTAAGGTTTCGGACTCACCGCATTTATCCCACTTATATAAGAAATCGAACAGAACTCGTTATGCCTCTATTAAATCACTTATGTCCAGACTTCGGTAGACGAATATACTTTTCTTTATGATCTACTAGAGTTACCGAGCTCCCGAGATCCTGAAACCTCTTATGCAAGTTGCTGCGACGTATACATCCGTGAAATCTGAGGGTTCGTCTTCCACAGATATCACAGATAGGATGCAAAGTAGTCTCAGAATAATTCTGCATTTGATCATCACTAATACGGAGATACGGGATGTATTCGTACATGCTATCACAATAAGTGGTAGGGGCCCTATGCTAAGGGAAATACAATCCGAGTCTCAGCTAGCATAGAACGGAAGGAGGAATAGAGAAAAGACAAAGCGCTATCTTCTCACCGGTTTCAGGGAGACGTAAGCAGACAACAAGTAAAATATTAGACTTTCAAAATAGAATCTGGTTTTTAGAGATATCGTATACAGTTGTCACCGCTTGTAAGGCATACAAAATTGGCCGTGTCTGTGCTTTCTTTAGCGAGATGGAACCGTTAAGTGGTGGCGTATTGTGACTTCTTTTTATCGCTTTTTTTTCATGCAGAGAGACTTTGCAGGTGTATAGAAGATTTGTCTTTCATAAAGAGCTGTACATGGATTTCCAATCGGCTCTTCGGATACACTATTGCATATACAACGGGCAGGACTACAAAAGGAGTTGCGTAAAAATGTCGGTCTGTCTGTTAGATATTGTGGGGATGTTAGTCGGTATGTATTGTCGGCACCTGTTTCGTGGAAACCGAAATGAAATGTGTAACGTTGATAAGGATTTTGTTAAACCTGAAGTATATATTCTCAACTTTACAAGTAACTTAAACCTTAATAGCTCTAGCCCTTTTGAATACTCCTAAACCTTTATCCAACTCTTCCGCCTTAGTATGCACAATAGCAATAGATGTGGTTCAGGGCGAAGTAGTTGAGGCTGAGGTCTTGTGTTGAGCCGTAGATGGGACCTGAAGCGGCATTGTTGCTGGATTGGTAGAGGCCGCTGATTTGACGGGTTGTGCCAACGTAGACGGGGTTGACCTGCTTGAAGGATTGGGGGACTAAGCTGGAGTAGGTCGTGTCGGTGTTTTGAGCAGGGTTGTTGTAGTATGCCCAGTCAAAGCCGAGGTTGTCGCAAGCCGAGGGGGTAGAACATTGCGCTGGACCGGTTGTCGTTGTTGATGCTTCCTCAGTAGTCGTGGTTGGTGGACGGGACACGTTCCTGGATCGGAATCTGACGATTGAGGAACTTGCCGAGGAAGCCATGGGCTTGATGTTTGCAGGCGCCGGCACCGCTGCGTCAACCCTTACTTACCTCCTCTTTGCTCTATCTCGGAACCTGGCGGTTCAAGCTAGGCTACGGCGGGAAGTTCTCTCGCTCCCAGACGCCAGTGCCGCCGTTCGACAGAACCAATATATCAACGCCGTCATCAAGGAGACGTTTCGGCGGTTCCCGACGATCGTGGCAACGCTCCCCCGCGTGCTCCTCGAACCGCTCGCCACGGAGACGTATGTGCTGCCGGAGGGTACCGTCGTCGAAATGCTAAATTGGGTCCATCATCGCGACGTTGAGGTGTTCCCAGAACACGACCGGTTTAATCCAGACAGGCGGCTGGAGAGCAACGAGGCAATGGAGACATCGCTGACGCCGTTTGGGATCGGTAGAAGGAGCTGTATTGGCAAAAAGCTGGCCTGGGAGGAACTTTACCTGGCTGTCAATGCACTGATGCGGGCAGGGATCGAGTTTCGTGCCAGAGAGGAGACGGATGACGAAGATGCCGAATTGTTAGCATGTATTGCTGCTTCGCCCAAGGCGAAGCGTCTAGTGTTGGAAATAGCTAGGGTGTAATGATTTGCCTAGACTTAGTGCTACTTCTTGAATTACATATAGTTTTGCCTTGTCTCTATAGATTACCTTAATAATATTAGCATTCCTAGCCTCTCTTATCACCGCTGCGCATCTCTATCTCTCATCCTTCTTTCTTATCCTTAAAGCGGCTTTAATTGCCTGTTAAACCGGGTGGGGCATGTAACAGATCCCTATTCACCCCAATATCTAACACAATCAAACCCTTAGTTATCACAACCAGGCCGACTCCTCCTTCTGACAGAATAACAGGTAATTCCACCGGAAGGCTACTATTGCCAATTGTCACTAGTTGAAATAGTGAGCAGGGGGTGTCGGCCCCTAAGCTAGCCTAAGAAGCAGCCTTAGAGTTAATTTCTGTTACGGACGGTCCAGGGTGTGTTCGGCACTTGACGGAGTTTGGAGCGTATCACAAGCATGTAAAAATGACTAAGCGGCAACACTTATAACTCCGTCTCTCCTCGATGCATTAAATCAGTTAGTCACGGCGTGTTGGACACTCCGACGCGCGCGCGATACATCATCCTGGTGCCATCATGTGAAGAACCAAATCCATCGTATTCTTATATAAACACCCATTTCTTCCCATACAACGGGAGTGTCACCCCAGTCTTTACACCGTTATCGGCTCCATCTACTTAAAGAATCCATTCGTCAACCATCAGAATTCTACACCGCCCAATCCACGTCCAGAAGATATTCTCCAAGGTGCCATTTGTCTACAGTCGAATAATATGGCTGTCCAGATCAAGAACGTTATTGTTGCTGGTGTATGTAGCAGCCTCAATTTCTTAGTTCCCTGGCCCCACCAGTGAGATGGTCTTGCATGTCGCAAGCGTAACCTACGCAAGCCATTGGCTCACCTACCTCTTCAGGCAACTGGAAACCTTGGTGGCCCTCTGGTGAACCACCTCGTCGAGGCTGGCTTTAACGTCTCTGGCCTGACGCGACAGTCTGGTGTGTCGCTTCTGGATGGCGTTAAGGCGGTTCAGAGCGACTACTCGCCTGATTCTCTTGTCCAGGCGTTCGAGGGCCAAGATGCCGTCATTGCCGCCGTGGGTTTTGGCGCCCTTGGAGACCAGAAGAAGCTCATCGACGCCGCCATCAAGGCCTCTGTGAAGGTATTCTTGCCCGGTGAGTTTGGCAGCGATACCACTAACCCAGATATAAAAAGTGCCTTGCCCTTTGCTGGGGATAAGTCGTGTGTTGTGGACTACCTTAAGGATCACGAGAGCCAGATAAACTGGGTCGGTGTCATCTCGGGTCCCTTTTTTGATATGGTAAGTCCGTTTGTTGTCATTACCCCGCTCATTCTAATATGCACCTCGAGCTGAAGTGGGCTCTCCGGTCCGGTCTACTCTAGATGAGGTCTTGATGGAAGGTTCTTAGCTAACGAATGCAATTCAAGGGATTAACCGACGGTTTCCTGGGTGTCGATCTAAAGACAAAAAAGGCTATTCTCTACGATGGTGGTGATGTTCCTCTGACAGTCAGCACCCTGGGCCAAGTAGGCCGCGGAGTTGCCGCTTCTCTGCGGAACCTGGATCAGACTGCCAATAAATTTGTTTACATCTCGAGTACCACGATAACCCAGAACAGGCTCCTTGAAGCTGCCGAGAAAGTAACGGGCAAGAAATTCGAAGTCACCCATGTCTCAACAGCTGAGATTCGTGAGAAGGGTTACGAGAAGCTCAAGAACCATGATTACTCGGGCGTCTTGGATCTACTGCAGTCTATCTGGTTCGGAAAGGATAAGAACCTCGGCGACCATACCGGGCTGCTCTGGGACGAGAAGCTAGGACTTACGCCTGAGTCTGCAGATGATGTCTTGCACTCTGTTGTCGCTTCATTCTAGGGCAGGTCCATAGGCTTTGTGATTTGATACATAGCACTTCGTTTAGATTATGAAAAGAAACACCCTGCTTAAGCAGATGGAGTTAATTAAACTAATGACTGCTTAGCATGCTGGACTGCTTTTTGGCACTAGGGCTCTGTTTTTAACTATTAAAAATGGCATTTAATAGTTATGTTTCTAGAGGGTGTTTTTACCAGTAATTTGTATTAAAAGTTCTGCCATTTAGGCTTAGAATCTAGGCATATTAGGATTAATGTATAAATAGAATAGGTTTAGTGTCTCCGTGTCACCGGCGCATAAAACATTACCAAATTCCCTTCTTCACTGCTGGAAAGTCAAGCATATACAACTATCACGACAAGTACCAAAGGCGGTCGCCCTAAGACCCATAGTGTTTATGAACACGTTGCAGCAGCCCTAATTCCTCTAGGAGGGGCGTAAACTCACTCAACTTCACGTTCGATGCAAATACTGTTCTAAAACCATGGCCAAGCACGTCCAACGGCAACTAAGTTCTGCGTGGTGAATATAAGCTCTCAGCCACAGGTCTCAACTGCAAATAACACATCCGTCCAACGGCAACAGAGTCACCTTACCAAAAAGTGTCTTGGTTTCCAGCAAGCTGCAGGCTATGTTGATCGCCAGCCTCAAATCACTACGGCTTTATCCATAATAGATCAAACGTCTAAAGATTAACTCAATCGAGCCACAGCCATCGCATGATGGTTTCAAATTGGAAGGAATATAAAGATAATTCATAGGCGCAAAGGAGAGCGTATTTTTCTTCTGTAGCAGAAAGACAGCATTTGCGCTGTCCTGAATGATGAACGAGAACAGGGCATAGGCAAGGTCTGAATGAAGCTGGGAGGTTTGATTAAGTCGCTTATTCTTCGTCCTCGGACTTTATACGACGTGGCTAACTAAGGGGCCGTTATATCGGAATCGACAGGTTTTCATTAGACCCAGCTTCCTCTCGCACGATTGACTCGGACTCTTGCCCGAGTTCGGCCGTTGACGGGCCCCGAAGGTCCGCTTCTTGCACTGTGATCTGGCTCTGGCAACGAATCGCGAAATAGCCAGACTTTCCCCGCAATAGTGAAGAACTATGAGGTAAACCTTGTGTGCTCGGCTTAAGTCAGTGCGAGGTGCGGGGTGACAAACGCAACGGGGAGTGTCATAGCGGACATTGATTATAAGAATGCCGCTTCCGCTCCTAGCAGGCATAGGGAGGAGAACCCATTGAATCATAGCCAGTAACCATGATGACCTACAGCATTCTTTCCTCCTTCTTGGAGCTGTTTCGAGCGTTTTCGCGGCTGGTATGAACCCGGTTGAAATTGATCTCGGTCACGTGGGATATCGTAGGCAGCAAAAGACCACATCTGACTGCGCAATTCACTTCTTTCTATATTGGGCTTCTGAGCAACATCGATTAATATTCATATATAGGATAAAACTTTCTACGGCATCAGATACGCTAAGCCACCAGTCCAAGACCTTTGGTGGAGGGCGCCAGTACCCATAGACAAGGATCCCATTGAGAGTCAGGGCACTCTCCTTAACGCTACAGTCTGAGGTCCGTCTTGTATCGAGAGCGTGCCACCTTGGAGCCCCACGTGTGGCACCTTCCCGGGTGGAGAAGAAGACTGTCTTTTGCTGGATGTTCTGGTGCCTATGAGACCGGTTGCTAAAAAATTGCCCGTCATGGTGCAGATACACGGTGGCGGTATGTTAACGCTCAGCTCTCAGATTGCCACCGAACCCTATGGAAATGCTTCAGGCGGAAGCCTAGGCCGGAACAAAACGCTAATCAACATTGCAGGGTTTGTGAGTGGGAGCGCCTGGTCATATCCAGGAGACTCCATCGTCGCACACTGCAATGGGACGCTTATCTACGTGTCTCTCTAGTACCGCCTCGGCCCATTTGGTTTCCTAGCAGGGGACGAAGTAGCCTGAGATGGGTCTTTCAACGCCGGTCTACTAGACCAACGGGCGGCATTGGATTGGGTCCACAAATACATTGCCCATTTTGATGGCGACCCAGATAGAGTCACCATGATCAGGGGCAGCGCTGGTAAATAATAAAAACTTTTAAAACTAATATTTATTTTTTTATACCCTCTTAAAACCTTTACATATTATATATTATTCTAAGATATTTTAATACTATTTCCTTTTTAACCTTCTTTAATATACCTTATTTATAGGTTTTTATATAAACTTTCGACCACTAAGCCTTATCTGCTTACCATAGTAAAGAAAGATCCAAGGCAAAGGAATAAAAGCTACTGCTAAAAATCCAAGCAATGAATTACCCCAACCAAGGCCAAGTTTACTGTACATTTTAGGTCCCGCAAGTGGGAGGAACGCTCCTCCCAGCGAGCGCAGAAGGGTATTCGCCGCCAGGGCTGACGCAGTGTATTTGACATCAAAGGCGTCAACAAGATACATCATCACAGACATCTGTAAAGTGACATATTAGTATTGGAGCGTCAAAGGCTGCTAAATCGAGAGGGGGCATACCAGAATGCAGATGAATCCGACACCCACAAAAACAGTTCCGAGGATAGGCACAATCCAGTGAACTTGTTTCTCGGTCGCCCAGCCATACCAGAAGAGCCCTATCGGCAGACTTGGCGCCATATAAGCCATCATGACCAAGCGGTCTTCCGGTCTTCGTTCGCCCCCTCTCGCCGCCTCACGGGATTTCATGATTCGGTCGCTGAGCCTTGCTTGGACTGTGACACCACCCAACATACCGACACCGAGCCCAATATATGAGAGGCCAGAAATCCCAACTGAAAAGCCATACTGGTCACGAAAAACAGTGCTAAAGGTCGTAAATAGGAGATACATCAGGCCAAAGCTGAATGCGACATATAGGGAAAGAAAGAACACGATAGGCGAAAAGAAAAGTAGTTTCAAAGGCATCCCGATGCTCTTGCGAAGTCTAGTAAGAATAGTCTCGCCCTGAAAAGCACTGCCTTCATCTTTGCGGCCAAACTTGCGGCGTAGAATGACTGGTGAATATGTTTCCCGCATAAAGATGAGGGCTGGAACGAGGATGACTCCCCACTGCGTGATGATATTAGCTGACTAAAATCAAGGATTAGGGTTGGGATTGGGTAGGGGGGAAGAGAAGAGACGATGTGTAACTGGTAAATATAGACTCACCGTGATAGCAAGGGTATAGAAGACCCATCTCCATCCAATGTACTGGCTAACGAAGCCTCCAGCGATGGGACCAATAGTCGGTCCCATGATTGGGCCAAGAACAATCAACCCCATCCACTTTCCTCGTTCCTCCCTTGGGACGAGGTCAGCTAAGGTGCCTCCGCTTAGTGCCTGAGAGGCGGATCCGACAGCGCCATTTATGAAACGAAATACAATAAACATTGATAGGTTGGTGGCGAAGCCGCAAGCGAGTACAAAGGCGAGAAACATCACATTAGTGACAATATAGATCGGCAGTCTTCCAAATACTTCAGAAAGAGGGGCGAATAGTAGGGGTCCAAGAGCATAGCCAAGGACGTAAATAGAAACAGACAAGCTAGTGACCGTATGTGAAGTCGAATCGAAATCCTTCATCAGTTTGGCTGCACCTGGGGCAAACATGGTAGAACCAAGATTGCTATAGACGATGTGAGCATCTTTTCGATCAGTTCCCAGCCCAGCTTGCTATCCATGGCCACCAAGGAAGTGCAGTCTTCAGGAGGAGAGACAGTATATATATAGAAATCTCTATTCGACTTACGACAAGAGCTGAACCAAAGCAACCAAGACGATGTTCCAATTGCGCTTATGTCGAGGCCAATTCGCTGGGTTGTCTGGGTCGTCGGGGCCGTCCCAGCCTCCATTTTCGTCTACATGATCGTCCACCTGGGAAATTTCATGTTCAGCGTTCGAGGACATGCGTGGTCCGGCCGTCATCTTTGGGTTTCTCGTGTTCTCCACCCGAGAGTTTGGGAACTGTTCTTTCGGCCGGTGTGGTTCTGGAATAAATTCGGAGTTTTCATTCAACTTGGATCCAGAAAGGCGCGGCCCGGCGTTCGGGGCACGACTGTTCTGTGGCGTTTAGCGATGTCGGGGTATCTGATACTGGAATGGAGGGGAAGAAAGGACAAGCACCTAAAGATGGCAGTAGGGGCATCTATAAAGCTGCGCTATTCTTATGTGAAAGTATGCTTTGGTTTGTTATTTAGCTATTTGGGGTCTTTTAAATAGAGTGGTGAGCAGATATAAGGATTTTTTAACCGCAAATACATCCCTACTCTCACCGGTGCCGATTCGGCGTTAAAAACCGTTAATTATGTATGGTGTTGGCCTTGGAGGCCATGTGGGACTTCGGCCCCGGACATAGGATCCGAACTAGACGAAAAGGGGATTATCGGGAACCTTATCCTTTATCTCCGTATTCCTTGAGACACAACCTGTTAATCTAACTTCTGCTTTATTAGCAGAATTGCCCTCCTAATTATTCCTATTAATTGCCAAGTGTAAAGTACCCTATAATAACGCCCAGGATAATATAATACTTCAAGATAGGATATAATAATAGCTATCCTATTATATAAATTAGCTGAGAGCAACTAAATGTTTATATATACCTTCTCCCTGGGTCCTTAATTAACAATACCTATTAAACCCACAGAGAGATTAGCAAGGCCTTTATCGATAAGGAGCCTTGTTTCCTAAAAGGGAAGGGTTATATAACTAGTTACCCCTCTTTTTAAGCTAGTAAGACAGAAGAAATAAGAAATAATTAAAAAATAATTTTAATTAGCAGTTTAATAATTAAAAGTCTTAGAGCTATAAAAATTATATAACTATAACTATTAATAATAAGTTACTAATTAATAAAATAAACTACTTTTAAATGAAATTAAAATTAATTAATAAATATACCTCCTTTTATTAGAAAGACCTACCTCCTTAATAAACCTAGTAATTAAGACTCCTTTAAGTAATTATATATTATAAAAATATCTGCTAAATATATTTATAAGCTAGGAAGAACTAATAACCTAGCCTACTTTATAAATAAAAGGATTCTAAAGCTAAGAAGGCCTAAATTTAGTAATTATCTAGTAAAAGAGTAAAATAAGGCTTATTTATAATTCATAACCTTTATTTAATTTATAATATAATTAGAAGACGTAGTAAATATATATATTAAGTTAATACCTAAGGATTAAGAGGTATATAAGGTATTTATAATATTATATAAAAGTAATTTTAATTAATATAATAAATAAGTAAATAGAATTAGAAATATACTTTATTAGATAATTAAAAAAATTAATTTATATTATATTAAGATATACTTTCCTATTATAAATAAGTCTACTTAATATAATTATATTTTACTATTTTTCTTAAACCTAAAAGCTACTTATAGTATTAATAATATACTAAGAAGAACCTCTGTTTATATTAATAATATATTAATATTTAGCTAATTTATTAAATTTATTATATATTATATCCTATAACCTATTTAACCCTCTTTATACTACTAATACTAATATTATAACTTTAGGTCTTTAACTTTAGGTAATTAAACTTATATAAAACTTAATATATTTTCTTTTTATTTCTTTAATTTAACCTTATAATTACCCCTCTTTTATCTTAGATTATATAATATATTATCCTCCTTATCTTAAGTATATTCTTATAGTTTATAACTATAACCAGCCTGGTCTTTATTAAGGCTTAGTCTTCTCTAATACCTTCTTAGCCTATTACTAGATAGCCTTAAGCCACTTATTATATAAGCTGCCTAGGCAAAGGGCCTTAATAAATTCTCTTTTTCTTTAGCTTAGATTTACCTCTTTAAGTAATTTCCCTTCTAGCTTATAAAATAGTTTTATTTTATAATTAATAAAGTCTCTATTAATTGGCTAATAATAAGGCTATATAAGTAAGAGGATCTTATAATTAAAGATTATTAATTTAATATAATTAATATTATCCTTTTTTTCTTAATTTATCTTAATTTCTATTATTATATTATAAAGCTTATTATAATTATCTTTCTTAATAGCTTACTTAATTTTATAAGTTATATGTAACGGTTGCACAAGCCGTTAAACCACAGGGCAAAAGATCGGGCCATAATCGCTATGTAAGCAATCATGGGTGTGCTACAGCTACCTTATAGAAGCCTTACAGCGCTGTTACGGGCACGAATCGTAACATTATATTATAGCCTTTTATTAAATAAGGCTTATTAAGATTAAATACTTATAGGCTTCTTCTAATAGGTATTATAATAGTAAAGCTATAATACTATTAGTAGTTATATTTATAAGGTATATAATTAGATTAAATTACTTATTATTAAAGTATAATAGATAATTTAAGTATGCCTTTAAAGTGGATTATAGGAAGAAGATTAGGGCTAGCTAAAAAGTAAATAAGGCCCTTTAGCTAGGTTATATATAGCTAGGTTTAGGCTATAATTAAGGCATCTAATTATAATAATATTAACTTAATAAAGCTTTACTTACTAAGGGGTAATAAATATTTAAATTATATTAAACTTTAAAGATACTTAGATATACCTTTTAAGGCTAACTTATAAACTTAAAAATATTAAAAAGAAAATATATTTAAAAATAGTACTTTAAGCTATTAAAGTTAATATTAAATAATTAAACTAATTAAAAAGAATAAATTACCTCCTAGGAAAAGGTAATAAGAATTATAAAGCTTAAAGGAGTTATAAAAGCCTAATACTTAAATATATAATTTAAAGATTTATAGTAAAATCTTCCTAAGTATTGTTTAATTATATTTATCCTTAATTTATATTCCTCCTATTATATTATCTTATAACTTAATCTAATTTATTACTAACTTATTAAGCTAGCCTTAGCTTACTAATATTTATAAATTTTCCTTAAATATTAAAACCTTTTTTTCTTAATTTACCTTTTCCCTTTTTTATTCCTCCTCCTTTATCCTATAATAGCTCTTAATTCTTATAATATAATATTTATATTATTAATTTAACTAATTAGATTATATACTTTAACTTTACAAATTATATCTAATATAAAATATTATTACTGCCTAATATAATTCTATTAATAAAGGCCTATTATTACCTTAATATACCTTAACCCTGTTTTAAGTAATTAACTTAGTTTTTTAATACCTCTATCTGGCCTATAATATATTTAATAATAAATATATTTTATGTAATGTTTTAAAGCTATACTTGGTAATTAAAGATTATAAGATTAACTTACTATATTAGTTATAATTTATTAATATATAATAGGTCTTTACTTATAATTTTATAATAGTAAAGGAAGGAATATAAACTTAGTATTTTTTTAATAGTAATATTATTAATTTCTATTAGAGGATTAGTTATATAATAATTAATTATTATAATTAGATAATTAGGGCCAGATTAACTATTATTAATATTAATTATATAATAATATATTTTATAATAAAAGTAAGGGTTTTTAGCTTATTTTAATATAGCCTTTTAGGGTTAAAGCCTTAAGAGGGTAATACTAAAGAGGGCATATAGCCTACTAAGAATAGGAGAAATATCTTTTTTATACTTATAAATTAAGGCTATTTATTTAGTTAAATCTTAAGGTTTAAGGTAATAATTATATACTCTACTAAGACTTAATATTAAAGTTATTATATTTTTTAATATAATATATAATACCTTATATTATATTATATTAAAAATAAATACCTTATTTTATTATTTTACTTTAATACCTTTAGCTTTATTTTATAAATTATTAACATGGTTAATAAGTAAGTAGGTTATCTAAGTAAGTAGGTTACTTTCCTTAACCTTTTTAACCTATAGCTTAAAAGCTTAAGCTGCAGTTTAAAAAGGCTAGCTTTTACTTGCTAAATTCCTCCCTAGATAACTTAAGAACTACCTAATAAGTCCTGGCATTATAACTGCCCTTACTGCATATACCACAGTGCCGACTACCTAGTCGCTCTAACCTTCCTTAACTACTACTTCTTAATAATTTGGCCACTACCTATATATTAATATCTATCTAATTAATTACTTATAATACTTCTTATATAATTATAATCCCTCCTTTCTATAATCTAGTCCTTTTTGCCCTATAGTGCCGGCTTAGTATCTTATTTATATCTTAAAGATTATAAAGCTTAGCCCTTAATAAGATAACCTTATATATAACTGCCTTTATTGCCTTAGTAGCTAACTTTAAAGCTTTAATAATAGACTCTAGGGAGCTACTATAATACCTTTTGATTTGCCTTTTAAGGTATTTAAACTAAGATTAGGCCTTAATAACTATCTTTAGGGTCTTTAAAGCCTATAGTATTAATAGTTAAGTGGCCTCCTTAGGAGGCATCGAGGTCTATAGCTGCATATTAAGCTTTAAGATTATAGTTTTTAGGTTAAAAGGAGCAAGCCTAGCTCCTTTAAAACCCCCCTAGATATTACTTTCTATAAAAGTAGCTTTAAATATAATATAAAAGGCAGAAAAGAACTTAGTCTTAGAAATATAAGTTATAAAGTATCTAATTAGATACTTTATTTCTTAACTATAAGCCTTTTTTAGTACTATAAAGCACCTAATATTAAGAGGCTAGAGTAGATAAGATATATAAGTAGGCATATAAAGCATAATAATCTTATAATCTTAGTAATATCTCTTAAAATCGGCCAAGTAGTAGCTTTCGTGATTATCAAGGATTAAGAGATAATAAGGACCAGTTAATCAGTTAGTTATAGATTTATTAAAGTGCTTTAGCCACTTAAGACCTAGCTTATTATTTATCTACCTATTTTAGCTTATTGCAATAACCTAATCGCCTAGGAGGTTATATTCTTAGTACCAATTAGCAAGGTAATATTAGCCTGCACTAATAATAAAAAGTATAATTAATTAACCTTTTGTATTAATCGCCTAGATTATAGTAATTTATTCCTGGTTTCTAGGCTATATTAATTTTAGCCTTCCTTATATTTCTAAACCTATAATAGCCATTCTAGCTATAATAAGGCCTATTATAAAGCCAGTCTTATTAAAGTTTTAGATATTATCTAATTAGATATTATACTTTATAATTATATTTTATATAAGCTGAAACTAGCTATAAATAATAGTTAGATCTTTATATTTAGCTCTCTAATAGTTATATCTCTAAAATAAATATATCTTTAGCTCTAGTTATTACTTTATAAAGTTATAAGCCTAATACTTACTAATAGGTAATATATTACAGTCAGTAAGCAAAGAATTAGCTATTTCTTCTATAAAATATAATTACAAGGGAAATCCTTACAAATCTAGGTTAAGGACAAATTAGACTATTATCTGCTCCTCTAGATTAGATAGTCTTTGCGATTTTAGGATAGAATTATATTATAACTAAATGCCATAATGGCGGCGATATAAGGTCTTAAAGGGCACCTTATAGTTAGTTACAGCCTATTATAGACTTAGTTTTAGGTTATTTTAAAAGGCCTAAAGGGCAAGAAGTATTCTAGCTTTATTTAAAGACTATAATATATTAAGTTATTAATAATTATCTAATTAAATAGAAATATTATAAGGTAAGGGATTTTTAACCTACTTACTTGGATAACCTACTTACTTATTAACCACGTTAAATAAATATTTTAACTTTTTAATAATAAAATCTTAAAGGATAATTTAAAATATTTTTATAAATTAAATAAGGATAAAATAACGTAGTAATTAAGGAAGAAATTTATTTACTTTTAACTTTCTTTATATAATTTTAATAAGAGGTATAGTTAATAAAAGAAAAAGGCAAATAAACTCTAAGAGGCTAGGTATAACGGGTTGGTTTCTAACTGTGGATAAACTAAGCCGTGCTAGGTTTATTATTAGCAGATTGCATAGGGCGTATATTAAGCTTATTAAAGTATTATATCTCTTAATAGTAGATTTAATGCATATTAGGCTTAATTAATATAAAGAAGTTTTAATTAATAACTAGTAAGCTAGAATTTATAAAAATATAAATAAATATAATTTATATATTAGATATGGTTTTATAGGAGTAATATAATATAAGGTTATTATTAGTCTTAGAATAATATAATCCTAGAATGCTATTAGTCTTATAAGTATTAGTCCTTTCTTGATTAGTAGGTTAAGTAGAGAAAATTATAGGGTATATATAATATAACTGCTAGGATTATAATATAATCTCTCCCCTCTAGTAATCTTACCCCTAAGGCCTATTATCCTAATTAATATTATTCTTCTTTTAGTAAGATTTAACTTAAACTTTTTATTATTATATCTTATAATACTTAACTATATTTCTAAATAGTTATTTTATAAGGATTATAAAATCTAAATACTTATACTTTCTATTAAGTTTATTAATAAAAAAGCTAATATGCCTTATACTTATTAATTCTAGGCAGGTAAGAAATATCTAATATCTGCTAATTCTACTTATTATAATAAGTATATTTAGGCTAAGAAGTCTTATAATAGCACTTATATTATATCTTCTTATAAGTTATTATATATTTATTTTATTATTTTTTCTTTACTGACTTTAGTAGTTATAAATTTAATAAAATAAGAAAAGAAATTAGAAAATAATAAAAATAAAGTAAGTAAGGATCTTCTTAAACTTTATAAGGAGATAGTAGTATTATAGTCTTATCTAGCTCTTACTGCTAGTTATTTATTATAAATCTATAAGATTTATAATTATATAAAAAAAAAACATTTTAAGGCTACTTACTATAGTCTTTAGGAAGTAGATTAGTAAGATATAATCTTATCTAGGTTAAATGCATATAAGGATATATTACTCTAGGACCTCTAGGTGGATTATATTCCTAATAATATTAATTAGTCTGCCTTAGGTTTAGGTAATAATTTTCTTAATACTTCTCTTTTATTTAATACTGGTAGAAGTTCTTTAAGAGTTATTAAGTATTAATAAGGTATTTTAGTAGTTCCTATGTATTTTTACTTTCTAGGTAGTTTTTTTATTTAATTAGATATATTCTCTATTTATTAATTATATCTATTTTCCTAATTGCCTTTGCTTTATAGACTTCTAGTCTTATAATTTCTTATAGCTTATTGCCTATTTTAACTTAGATTATGTCTGCTGCTAATTTAAGTAATAAGATATAAAAGACTAAATAAAGCCTAATTTTTAGTAGTAGGTCTAGTTTATAGTTATTTTCTAAAATCTTTTATAGTACTTTATAAGGTTTAATAAATTTATAATCTAATTTATATATTAGTTGGTTTATTTTAATATTTTTTATAGCTAGGTAGATTATATTTCCCTTTAAAAAGGTTAATTCCTTTAATTATTTTAGATTATAATAGTTTTTTATATATTTTCTAATAAATTCTAATTCTATCTATAGGTATTTATATAAGTCTTTTAGGTCTTTGCTTTTAATAATAGCAGCTAGGTTAATTAATTTCTCTTATTATATATTATAGTATATATTTAATATAAATCTAAAATAAATATAAGCTGGTATAAGCTTTATGCTTTTATTATATATAGTATTATAGGCAAGTTAGGCTATTAATAGTTTCTTAACCTAATTATTTTATTTATAGTTAATATAATACTATAGATATTATTTAAGTACTTAGTTTATTTATTTAGTTTGCCTATTAACTTATGATCTAAATACTATTATAAGTTAGTAATTTAATTTAAGTTATATTATAAGTAATTACTAAAATATTATTATAAATATAAGTCTTTTATCTAAAAGGATTTCTATAGGTAGCCTATATATACTAATAATATATTAATAAAAAATATAAGAAAGTTCTTTTATACCTATAAATTCTCTATAAGATAGGTAGTAAGAGAATTTTATAAGTTAGTTAACTATAATTATAATATTATTATAAAAGATTCTAATTAAGGGTTTTTTTAATAAGGGTAACTTTATAATAAAGTCTATTATAATTAAGTCCTAAGGTTATTATACTATTAGTAAGGGTTATAATTATCTATAAGGCTTATGTCTTTATACTTTTATTTTTATATATAAGTTATATTATTTTATAATGCCTTTTATATTTTTTCTTTTAAATTTATACCCTTAGTCTTAAAGCTGTTTTAATATTTTAGTAACTCCTTAGTATCCTTATAGGGGATATAAATAAAATTTGCAAAAGAAGTTATATTCCTTATCTAATAAGGGTTTTATTTTAGTTATCCTTATAATTATTTTAACTAGTTAAGTAAATTAATATTCTCCCTTAGGGTTAGTTTCTAGCAGTTATTTCTTTATTTTAATAATTCTTATATTAAAGTCAGGTTATTAGCTAATAGTATTTATATATTTATTATTAGTGCCTTTGCAGTATACTATAGTAAAGTTAAATTTATATAGGTATTTAGCATAATATAATTATTATTAGTTTAGCTTTTATATTATTATAAAATAAGCTATATTCTTATAATTAGTAAATACTTTTACTAAATATTTACTTCCTCTAAGATAATATCTAAATTCCTTAAAGTAGTTAATAATAGCTAGGAATTCTTTATTATAAATAGGATAGTTAAGTTCTACTTTATATATCTTATAAGAATAAAAAGTAATAGGGTATAATATACTATTATTATCTTATTATCCTATTTATCCTCCTAAGGCAAAGTTAAAAGTATTAGTTTTAAGTTTAACTTACTAGTTAGGATTAAATATAACTAAAACAGGTTTATTTATAATAGCTATTTTAAGCTATTTAAAAGCTTATTATACCTTATTATTTTATTAGAATTATTTATCCTTTTTAGTAATCTTAATAAGAGGAATAGTAATTTTACTAAAACCTTTAATAAATTATTAGTAATAATTAGCAAATCCTAGGAAGGATTAGGTTTCTTTTACTAATATAAGGGGTTTCTATTTAGTAACTACTATAATTTTTTACTTATTTATTCTAATTTCATTATATAAGATTTTATATCCTAAGTAGATTACTTAAGATTAATAAAAGTAACTTTTTATAGGTTTAATAAGTATATTAGTATCTTATAATACTTTTAAAACCTTATAAATATATTTTATATGCTTTTCTTTTATATTAGAGAAGATAAGGATATTATCTAGGTAGTATACTATAAAGATATTAAGATATTCTTAAAGTATATTTATAATTATATGTTAAAATATTATAGGTATATTAGTTAATCTAAAGGGTATAACTAAGTATTTAAATAATTTATATTTTATTTAAAAGGCTATTTTCTATTTATTACCTTCTTTAATATAAATAAAATTATAAGCAGATTTAAGATTAAGGGCTATAAATTATTTCTTATTAAATAGGTAGTCCTTAAGTTTAGTAATAAGTAGTAGTAGTATCTTATCTTTTTTTATAATCTTATTAAGTTATTAGTAATTTACTATAAGTCTTAGCTTATTTAAGTTAGGCTTTAGTATAAATATAATTAGATATCTTACTAAGGATTTTAATAGTCTAATATATCCTTTTTATAATATATTATTTAATTATTCTCTAAGTATATTAAGCTTATCTTAAGATAGGTTATAAATAAGGAAGAATTTTAAATTCTTTCTATCTTTTAATATAATTTTAATATTATAATCTATATATTAAGGTA
>NW_022158716.1:211215-224929 GCF_000260195.1 Fusarium odoratissimum NRRL 54006 | reverse complement strand
AGGATAATATTAAAGTTAATATCTTAGTTTTTTCTATTAATAAATACCTTAAGGTAATTAATCTCTCTAATAATTCTTTTATTATTATAACTATAAGTGCCTCCTTCTTTATCCTTTATAATATAAGGTTTTTTTTTATTTTTCTATAATAGCCTTAGCTTATTAATTATTTTAGGAGAAATAAAATTTATATTAGCTTTACTATCTATAAGTGTATTTAGCTACTTATCTTTAATTCTGATTTTTAATTCTAGGTAGGTTTATTAACTTCTTTTTATAGTTATTCTTAGAGCTTTTTCTAGGAGTTTATTTTCCTCTGCTTTTTTACCTATTTACTATTTTATTATAGATAGTATATATCTTTTCCCTATAGGTAGTTTATATTATATTTACTTTTAATATAGTTAATATTATTAGGATATTCTTATTAGATAGTAAGTTATTATTAGTATATAGCTTTTATCTTTCCTACTTTATAATCTAAGATAATATCTACTTTTTCTTTTTTAATAAGGGGTCTTCCCTTTTCCTATTTAAATTCTTCTAATTATTCTTATAGTTATTACTTATCTAGCTATTAAATAGTATCTTATTTATCTTAAGATACTTCTTCTTCTTATTATATAATATTTTAATTAATTTAATTAAGTTCTTAGTTAAATACTTTATCTTTAGTAATCTTAACTTCTTATTATATTTTTTATCTCTACTATATAATATATTAGGAGTTTTAGATATATACTAGAGCTTGTTTTTATATTTTAATATAAGCCTTTAGTTTTACTACTTATAATCCTTTATATTTCTTTATAATTTAATATCTAATTATATTAATAATTATATATAGTTTTTATTCTTAATATTTATTAATTTATACTAGGAAGTAATTATTTATTACCTTATCTTACTAATACTATAAGTAATAGTATTATATATATAATATCTATAATATCTGCTTATAGTTTAGATAATTTAGGTATCTTCTTAGATCTTTTTTAATTTAAATATATTCTTCTGGTATTATAAGATCTTTTAGTATTTCTTTTATATATACTTAGATATAAATATTATTATCTTATTTTATAATTATATATTCTCTTATAAGTTCTATATATTTCTAATATTTATTATCCTAGAAGTGAATTCTATGTTTATTATATTAGGGTACTATTTCTATGTTTTAGACTACTTAATTTTCCTTATATCTAATATATCTAGTATTTACTTCTCTCTAGATTTAATAGAAGTCTAAATAGTTTAAATTATTAATATATTAGTTTAGTTATTTTAGGGTAACTTTAATAGGGATTTTATCTACTACTAAATAGGGGTTTTAGTTATTCCTTTTAATACTAAGTTTATTATCTAGGTTAAGGTTAACTTCTTTTCCCTTTTTAACTATAAAGATAGATTTTCCTCTAATAGAGTATTATATTTCTAGTTTAGGTATTAATATCTATTTAAGTTTAACTTCTATATCTTATTTTACTTTTAATCTTTATTATTTTTATTATTTACTTTCTTTTCTCCTAAACTCAGGGTCTTCTTATTTTTTTATATTATATACTCTTTTCTTTACTTATTTCTTATTTTTACTTTACTTATAAATATCTACTATAAGAGCTGCATATCCTAGGATAGGATATTATTCTAGGTCTAGATATAAATAGTATTTTTTAAGGGTTTCTTTTTTATTAAGAAATAGATCTTAAATATTAAAAAATAAATTAAAGTTCCTAATATATTTTATTAGTTTAATTATATTATATTTATCCTTATAGGTTATATTAATAGTTCTAATTACTATTTAGGGCTCTTTATATTTCTTAATTATATTAATCTTCTTATTTTCTAAAACTAGTTTATACTTCTAGTTAGTTTTAATAAGGTTCTTATATTCTAGATTATAATATCCTTTCTTACTATAGTTTTAGTAAGTAATTTTAAACTTATCTTTCTTAATTATTCTAATAGTTATTAATCTAATATCAGTACTATAAGATATATTATTTTATTATCTTTATCCTTAATTAGTATTATAATAAGGTTTATTTCCTTGGCATCCTTAATTATTTTAGTTATAATAGATCCTCTATTAGAATTATATATTATTAACCTTAATAGCTTTATTAATATAGTTAATTAGTATTTTTAATCTAGCTTTCTTATAAAGTTCTACCTAAACTATTTTTTTAAGTCTATTAAAAAAGAGTAATATAAGAGGTTCTTAGTTTTATCTTAACTTAGTAGCTAATTAAAGGAATTTAATTTTATACTTTAATATAAATTTAATTTACCAGAGTGTTTTAATCTTTCTTTTTACTTAGCTTTTCTTATTAATTAACTTAAATACTTATTATATAGCCTTCTTAAATTTAATATAATTATTATAAATCTAAAAAGTTTTAGGTAATAGTTTATCTTTTAGTATAATAATAATTACTTTTAGTATAGATTAAAACTATTAGGCAGTATTACCTTTAAGATATCCTAATATATATATAACCCTATTACTATTATTAGTAAACTAGTTTAAAAAGTAACTTATATAGGCTTAGTATTAAGTAAGAAAGATAGCTAGTTTAGCAGGGTTTCTATTAAATAGTTTAAATATATTAAGCTTAAGAATTTCTCCTAATTCTTTTTTATTTACTATAATAGTAATAAGTTAATATATTTCCTAAATTATATTCTAGTAGTTAATAGCCTATTAGGCCTAAAGCATAATAGCTTTAACTAGGGCCTGCCTAAGGTTATTTATTTTAGTTATTATATTAGTTATTTACTAATAAAGCTAGGTAATATTAGAGTTAATACTACTCTTAGAGTTATTATTTATATCCTAATTATTATTAGCAGGTGCTAAAATAATATAAGATATAGTATATTACTAGACAGGGTTAATATAAGTAGCTATTATATTTATATTACTTAGTATTATATAATATAATTTAAATAAGAGCTATTAATATATAATAGGTTAGTTTCTAATTATAAATAAACTAAGCCATGCTAGGTTTATTATTAGCAGATTATATAAGGCATATATTAAGCTTATTAAAGTATTATATCTCTTAATAGTAGATTTAATATATATTAGGCTTAATTAATATAAAGAAGTTTTAATTAATAGTTAATAAGCTAAAATCTATAAAAGTGTAAATAAATATAGTTTATATACTAGATATAATTCTATAGGAGTAATATAATATAAGGTTATTATTAGTCCTGGAATAATATAATCCTGGAATACTATTAGTCTTATAAGTATTAGTCCTTTTCTAATTAGTAGGTTAAGTGGAGAAAATTATAGGATATATATAACATAACCGCTGGGATTATAACACTAGGTAATAAAAAAGAGCTTTAAAATTATATTTTAAGACTTCTTTTTAAAAATAAAAAAGTATAATAAATTAATAACTAAGAAGTTAAAAACCACCTTAGAAAAAAAAGAATTAATAAAATAGCCTTAGGAATTTATAAAACTAGAAATATATATATATATTTCTTTTTTCTTTTTAAGTTTATAAGTTAGCCTTAAAAGGTATATTTAAGTATCTTTAAAGTCTAACATAATTTAAATATTTATTACCCCTTAGTAGGCAAAGCATTATTAAGTTAATATTATTATAATTAACTACCTTAATTATAGCCTAAACCTAGCTATATATAGCCTAGCTAAAGGGCCTTACTCTTTAGCTGGCATTAATCTTCTTCTTATAATCCACTTTAAAGGCTATTTTATTACCAATCCCTGTAATATACTTAAATTATTTACTGCGCTTTAATAATAAGTAATTTAATCTAATTATATATCTTATAATTATAAGTATTAATAGCATTATAGCTTTATTATTATAATACTTAAAAGAAGCCTATAAGCACCTAATCCTAATAAGCCTTATTTAATAAAAGGCTATAATATAACTTATAAAATTAAATAAACTATTAAAAAAGATAATTATAATAAGCTTTATAATATAATAATAAAAATTAAAATAAACTAAGAAAAAGAGGATAATATTAATTATATTAAATTAATAATCTTTAATTATAAAATCCTCTTATTTATAATATAATTAATAAGTATATATTATAAATAAGTATATATTATAAAAGATCCTAGCCTTAAATATTTTAATTTATTTAAAAATACTATAAATTATTTAATTAATTAAAACTACTTATTATATTCTTCTTTAAAGATTTTAATTACTACTTAATAGGTCTTTATATTATAACTAGTATTATTATATATATTATAATACTAACTACCTAATTACTTTAACCTTCCTTAGCTATTACTTTTTAATAATTTAGCTATTACTTATATATTAATATTTATCTAATTAATTACTTATAATACTTTTTATATAGTTATAATACCTTCTTTTTATAATTTAATCCTTTTTACCTTTTAATATTAGCTTTATATCTTATTTATATCTTAAAGATTTTAAATCTTACTTATTAATAAGATAGTTTTATATATATTTTCCTTAATTACCTTAGTAAGAGATTATAAAGCTTTAATAATTAACTTTAAAAAGCTATTTTTATAGCTTTTAATTTATTTTTTAAGATATTTAAATTAAGATTAAGCCTTAATTATTATCTTTAAGGTCTTTAAAACCTATAAGGTTATTAATTAATTAATCTTCTTAGGAGGTATTAAAGTTTATAATTATATATTTAGCTTTAAGATTATTATTTTTAAGTTAAGAGAAGTAAATCTAGCTCCTTTAAAGCCCCCTTAGATATTACTTTTTATAAAAATAGCTTTAAATATAATATAAAAGGCTAAGAAGAACTTAGTCTTAGAAATATAAGTTATAAAGTATTTAATTAAATACTTTATTTCTTAATTATATACTTTTTTTAATATTATAAAGTACTTAATATTAAGAGATTAAAATAAATAGAATATATAAGTAAATATATAAAGTATAATAATTTTATTTTCTTTATAATATTTCTTAAAATTAGCTAAATAATAGCTTTTATAATTATTAAGGATTAGGAGATAATAAGAACTAATTAATTAGTTAATTATAAACTAATTAAAGTATTTTAGCTACTTAAGACTTAGCTTTTTATTTATTTAGCTATTTTAGCTTATTATAATAACCTAATTACCTAAGAGGCTATATTCTTAATATTAATTAATAAGATAATATTAGCTTATATTAATAATAAATAATATAATTAATTAATTTTTTATATTAATTACTTAAATAATAGTAATTTATTTTTAGTTTTTAGGCTATATTAATTTTAGCCTTTCTTATATTTCTAAACCTATAATAGCTATTTTAGCTATAATAAGGCCTATTATAAAGCTAATCTTATTAAAGTTCTAAATATTATTTAATTAGATATTATATTTTATAATTATATTTTATATAAGCTTAAACTAATTATAAATAATAATTAGATTTTTATATTTAACTTTTTAATAGTTATATTTTTAAAATAAATATATTTTTAGCTTTAGTTATTACTTTATAAAGTTATAAGCCTAATACTTACTAATAAGTAATATATTATAATTTATAAGTTAAAAATTAGCTATTTCTTTTATAAAGTATAATTATAAAAGAAATCCTTATAAATCTAAGTCTAGGATAAATTAAATTATTATCTGCTCCTTTAAATTAAATAATCTCTATAAATTTAGGATAGAATTATATTATAATTAAATGCCTTATTAGCGGCGATATATGTAGTGTTTATTAATCTTATATATCTTAGTAGTATGTTAAGTATTTAATTTTAGATTATTTTAAAGGGCCTAAAAGGCAAGAAGGGTTTTAGCTTTATTTATATATTATAATATCTTAAGTAGTTAAGAACTAATTAATTAAATAAAAAGTAAGATATAAGAGGGAAAAGTATAATACTTACTTATCTATAATACTTACTTATTAATTATATTATATAAATATTTATTAAATTAATTACTTATAATACTTCTTATATAATTATAATTCCTTCTTTTTATAATTTAATCCTTTTTATTATATAATATTAACTTAATATTTTATTTATATCTTAAAGATTTTTAACCTTAGTTTTTAATAATATATTCTTATAATATAGTTAATAAGTATATATTATAAATAAATATATATTATAAAAATCTCTTATTTTATAATATTTCTATTTAATTAGATACTTCTTAATTATTAAATATTCCTTAATTATTAAATAAAGCTAGAATCCTTCTTATACTTTAAGCCCTTTAAAATAACCTAAAATTAATAATTAAATATATTATAAAGATTTATAAAGTTAAAAGAATAAAGCTATAGTACTAATAATAAGGCATTTAATTATAATATAATTAAATTCTAAAGTTATAAAAACTAATTAATTTAAAGGAATAAATAATAGTTTAATTTCTTTTTAACTTAGATTTATAAGGATTTCCTATATAACTTTATTTTATAAAAGAAATAACTAATTCTCTATTAGCTAATTATAATATATTACCTATTAGTAAATATTAGGCTTATAATTTTATAAAGTAATAATTAAAGCTAAAAATATATTTATTTTAGAGATATAACTATTAAAAAGTTAAATATAAAGATCTAATTATTATTTATAGCTAGTTTAAGCTTATATAAAATATAATTAGAAAAATATAATATCTAATTAAATAATATTTAAAACTTTAATAAAATTAGCTTTATAATAGGCCTTATTATAACTAGAATAATAATTATAAGCTTAAAAAGGCAAGGAAGATTAAAATTAATATAACCTAGAAATTATAAATAAATTATAATAATTTAGGTAATTAATATAAAAGGTTAATTAATTATATTATTTATTATTAATATAAGCTAATATTATATTATTAATTAATATTAAGAAAGTAACCTCTTAGGTAATTAGGCTATTATAATAAGCTAAAATAGGTAAATAAATAATAAGCTAGGTCTTAAGTAATTAAAATACTTTAATTAATTTATAATTAAATAATTAAATACTTAGTATTATTTTTAATTCTTAATAGTTATAAAAGCTATTATTTTATTAACTTTAAGAAATATTATAAGAATAATAGGATTATTATATTTTATATATTAATTTATATATCTTATTTACTTTAGCCTCTTAATATTAAGTACTTTATAATACTAAAAAAGGCTTATAATTAAAAAATAAAGTATTTAATTAAATACTTTATAACTTATATTTCTAAGACTAAGTTCTTTTTAGCCTTTTATATTATATTTAAAGCTATTTTTATAAAAAGTAATATCTAAGGGGGCTTTAAAAAAGCTAGATTTACTCCTCTTAACCTAGAAATAGTAATTTTAAAGCTTAATATATAATTATAGACTTTAATACCTCTTAAGAAGGTTAATTAATTAATAATCTTATAGGTTTTAAAGACCTTAAAGATAATAATTAAGGCTTAATCTTAATTTAAATACTTTAAAAAATAAATTAAAAGCTATAAAAATAGCTTTCTAAAGTTAATTATTAAAGCTTTATAATTTCTTATTAAGGTAATTAAGGAAAGTATATATAAGATTATCTTATTAATAAGTAAGATTTAAAATCTTTAAGATATAAATAAGATATTAAGCTAATATTAAAAGGTAAAAAGGATTAAATTATAAAAAGGAGGTATTATAACTATATAAAAAGTATTATAAGTAATTAATTAAATAGATATTAATATATAAGTAATAGCTAAATTATTAAAAAGTAGTAACTAAGGAAGGTTAAAGTAACTAGGTAGTTAGTATTATAATATATATAATAATACTAGTTATAATATAAGGACCTATTAGATAGTAATTAAGACCTTTAAAGAAGAATATAATAAGTAGTTTTAATTAATTAGATAATTTATAGTATTTTTAAATAAATTAAAATACTTAAGGCTAGGATCTTTTATAATATATACTTATTTATAATATATACTTATTAATTATATTATCTTATAATTATTATTTCTTTTATAAAAGACTTTAAGGCTTTTAATATTAACTTTAAAAAGCTATTATAATAATATTTAATTTAATTATTAAGATATTTAAATTAAAATTAAATCTTAATAATTATTTTTAAGGTCTTTAAAGCCTATAATATTAATAATTTAATAGCCTTTTTAAAAGGTATTAAGATTTATAACTATATATTAAGCTTTAAGATTATAATTTCTAAGTTAAAAAAAATAAACTTAGCTCTTTTAAAACCTCCTTAAATATTATTTTTTATAAAAATAGCTTTAAATATAATATAAAAAATAAAAAAGAACTTAATTTTAAAAATATAAGTTATAAAGTATTTAATTAAATATTTTATTTTTTAATTATATATTTTTTTAAATATTATAAAGTATTTAATATTAAAAGGCTAAAGTAAATAAAATATATAAATAAATATATAAAATAGAATAATCTTATAATTTTAATAATATTTCTTAAAATTAATAAAATAATAATTTTTATAATTATTAAAAATTAAAAAATAATAGAAATTAATTAATTACTTAATTATTAATTAATTAAAGTATTTTAATTACTTAAGACTTAGCTTATTATTTATTTATTTATTTTAACTTATTATAATAACCTAATTATTAAAAAAATTATATTCTTAGTATTAATTAATAAGATAATATTTACTTTTATTAATATTAAATAATATAATTAATTAACTTTTTATTTAAAAGTTAAAATACCTATTTAATAATATATAAAGTAAAGCTAAAGGTATTAAAATAAGATAATAAAATAAGGTATTTATTTTTAATATAATATAATATAAGGTATTATATATTATATTAAAAAATATTATAATCTTAATATTAAGTCTTAGCAGATTATATAATTACTGCCTTAAACCTTAAGATCTAATTAAATAAGTAGCCTTAATTTATAAGTATAAAAAAGATATTTCCCCTATCCTTAGTAGGCTAAATGCCCTCTCTATTATTACCCTCTTAAGGCAATTACTACTAAGGCTCTAACCCTAAAAGGCCATATTAAGAAAAAAAGGTTTTAGTATTTAAGGAAAAACTATAAATATTAATAGACTAAGGCTGGCTTAGTAGGTTAATAATAAATTAAATTAGGTTATAAGATAATATAATAAGAGAAATATAAATTAAGAATAAATATAATTAAATAATACTTAAATTAACTTTTTATATTAATTACTTAAATTATAATAATTTATTCTTAGTTTCTAAGTTATATTAATTTTAGCCTTTTTTATATTTTTAAACTTATAATAGCTATTTTAATTATAATAAGGCCTATTATAAAGTTAATTTTATTAAAGTTTTAAATATTATTTAATTAGATATTATTTTTTTTTTAAAGTTTATAAGTTAGCCTTAAAAGGTATATCTAAGCATCTCTAAAGTTTAATATAATTTAAATATTTATTACCCCTTAGCAGGTAAAGCTTTATTAAGTTAATATTATTATAGTTAGCTGCCTTAATTACAGCCTAAACCTAGCTGCATATAACCCAGCTAGAGGGCCTTGCTCTTCAGCTAGCCCTAATCTTCTTCCTATAATCCACTTTAAAGGCCACTCTATCGCCGACCCCTGCAGATACCACGCTTAAATCATCCACTGCCCAGTAAGTGATCCGATCCGATTATATACCTTATGATCGCAACTGCTAACAGCATTATAGATTTACTGCCACGATGCCTGCTGTTAGAAGAAGCCTACAGCCACCTGATCCTAATAAGCCTTATCTGACGAAAGGCCACGATATGACCTGTAAAATCAAGCAAGCTATTAAGAAAGATGATCACGGCGAGCTTCGTGATATAGCGATGGAAATCGGAATAGACTGGGGAAAAGAGGATAATGCCGGCCGCGTTAGATCGGCAATCTTTGGTTGCGAGATCCTCGGCGGCTTGCATAATAAGTGGCTCGAGGCCATCTGGTGGCAGGCCAAGAAGGTACTGGAGAAGACTGAGCCTCGATGAAGGCGAGGGGGACGGCATACCGCGTGATCTGGGATGGAAGAGGGGTGATCGTGGGGTTTGGGAAGAAAATGTATTAAGTTTTTTATAAGTTTAGTTGCCTAAAGTCAAAGACCATTGGTCTCAGCGGCATAAAGAGGGTCAAATGGGTCACGGGACACAGCACGTAATAGATTCAACGGATTAGCTAAACATCAGTGCACTATTAATATAAACAGGGGTAATTAGATATTATATTTTATAATTATATTTTATATAAGCCTAAACTAATTATAAATAATAATTAAATCTTTATATTTAGTATTACAATCCTAGCAGTTATATTATATACACCCTATAATTTTCTCTATTTAACCTACTAACCAGGGAAGGACTAATATTTATAAGACTAATAATATTCTAGGACTATATTATTCCAGGACTAATAGTAACCTTATATTATATTATTCTAAGAGAACTACCTTTAGTATATAAAACATATTTATTAATACTTTTATAGGTTCTAGCTTACTAGCTATTAATAAAACTTTTTTATATTAATTAAGCCTAATATATATTAAATCTACTATTAAGAAAGGTAATACTTTAATAAGCTTAGTATTATGCCTTATATAATCTACTAATAATAAACCTAATATAGCTTAATTTATTTATAGTTAGAAACTAACTATTATATATTAATAGCTCTTATTTAAATTATATTATATAATACTAAGTAATATAAATATAATAGCTGCTTATATTAACCCTATCTAGTAATATACTATACCTTATACTACTCTAGCACCTACTAATAATAATTAGGATATAAATAATAACTCTAAGAGTAATACTAACTTTAATATTATCTAACTTTATTAGTAGATAACTAATATAATAACTAAAATAAATAATTTTAGATAAGCCTTAGTTAAAGCCACTATACTCTAGGTATAATAGGCTACTAATTACTAGAATATAATTTAGGAAATATATTAGCTTACTGCTACTATAGTAAATAGAAAAGAATTAGGAGAAATTCTTAAGCCTAATATACCTAAATAGTTTAATAGAAACCCTACTAAATTAGCTACCTTTTTTACTTAATACTAAGCCTATATAAGCTATTTTCTAAACTAATTTACTAATAATAATAATAAAGTTATATATATATTAAGATATCTTAAGGGTAATACTACTTAATAGTTTTAACTTATACTAAAAGAAATTACTATTATACTAGAAGATAAACTACTACCTAGAACTTTTTAAATTTATAATAACTATATTAAATTTAAGAAAGCTATATAATAAGTATTTAAGTTAGTTAATAAGAAAAGCTAAGTAAAAAGAAAGATTAAAGTACTTTAATAAATTTAATTTATATTAAAGTATAGAACTAAGTTTCTTTAATTAGCTACTAAGCTAGGATAGGATTAGAAACCCCTTATATTACTTTTTTTTAATAGACTTAAAGAAATAATTTAGGCAGAACTTTATAAGGAAGCTAGACTAAAGATATTAGTTAATTATATTAATAAAGCTATTAAAATTAATAATATATAATTTTAGTAGAGAATCTATTATAACTAAAATAATTAGAGATAATAAAGAAATAAGCTATACTATAATACTAACTAGGGAAAGAAATAAAATAATAATACTTCTTATAGTATTAACTTTAGACTAAGGACTATTAGAATAACTAAGAAAGATAAATCTAAAATTACTTGCTAAAACTGCAGTAAAAAGGGGCATTATAACCTAGAATATAAGAATCCTATTAAAACTAACTAGAAGTATAAACCTATTCTTAAATATAAGAAAATTAATATAATTAAAAGAGATAATAAACCCTAAATAGTAATTAAAACTATTAATATAACTAGAATAAGATATAACTTATTTAACATAGGACTTACTACTAATATATATAACCTATTTCTTAGTAAGGAAGAAACCCTTAAGAAATATTATTAAAACCTAAACCTAGAATAATAACCTACCCTAAGATACTTAGCTCTTATAATAATAATTTATAAGTAAAATAAAAGTAAGAAATAGGTAAAGAAAAGAGTATATAATGTAAAAAGATAAGAAGACCCTAAGTTTAAAAGAAAAAAAAGTAAATAATAAAAATAATAAAAATTAAAAGTAAAATAAGAAGTAGAAGTTAAACTTAAATAGATATTAATACCTGAATTAGGAATATAATACTTTACTAGAGGGAAATTTATATTTATAGTTAGAAAGGGAAAGAAAGTTAACCCTAACTTAGATAATAAACTAAGTACTAAGGAGATTAACTAGGAAATTAATAATATTCTTATTAAAACTACCTTATAATACCTAAACTAATATATTAATAATCTAAATTATTTAAACTCTTATTAAGTCTAGAAAGAAGTTAATACTAAATATATTAGATATAAAGAAAATTAAATAATCTAAAACATAGAAATAATACCTTAATATAATAAATATAGAATTTATTTTTAAAGTAATAAGCACTAAAAGTATATAAAACTTATAAAAAAATATATAATTATAGAATAAGATAATAATATTTATATCTAAGTATATATAAAAGAAATACTAGAAGATCCTATAACTCTAGAAGAATATATTTAGGTTAAAAAGAATCTAAGAAGATACCTAAATTATCTAAACTATAAGTAGATATTATAGATATTATATATATAATACTACTACCTATAATATTAGTAAAATAAAGTAGTAAATAATTACTTCCTAGTATAAATTAATAAATATTAAGAATAAAAACCTTATATAATTATTAATACTATTAGATACTAAGTTATAAAGAGATACAGGGAATCTTAAGTAGTAAAACTAAAAGCTTATATTAAAATGTAAAAATAAGCTTTAATATATATCTAAAACTCCTAATATATTATATAATAGAGATAAAAGATATAATAAGAAATTAAGGTTATTAAAAATAAAATACTTAACTAAAAACTTAATTAAATTAATTAAAATATTATATAATAAGAAAAAAAAGTATCTTAAGATAAATAAGATACTATCTAATAATTAAATAAGTAATAACTATAAGAATACTTAGAAGAATTAAAATAAGAAAAAGGAAGACCGCTTATTAAAAAAGAGAAAGCAGATATTATCCTAGACTATAAAATAAGAAAAATAAAAACTATATATTAATAATAACTTACTACTTAATATAAATATCCTAATAATATTAACTGCACTAGAAGTAAATATAATATAGACTACTTATAGGAAAAAGGCATATATTATCTATAATAAAGTAGCAGATAGGTAAAAAAATAAAGGAAAATAAACTCCTAGAAAAAGCTTTAAGAATAACTATAAAAGGAAATTAATAAACCTGCCTAAAATTAAAAGTTAGAATTAAGGATAAGTAGCTAAATGCACTTATAAATAGCAGAGCTAATATAAATTTTATTTCCCTTAAAATAGTTAATAAACTAAGGCTATTATAAAGAAATAAAAAAAAACCTTATACTATAAAGGATAAAGAAGGAGATACTTATAATTATAATAATAGAAGAATTACCTAAGAGATTAATTACCTTAAGGTATTTATTAATAAAAAAAACTAAGGTATTAATTTTAATATTATCTTAATATAAAAATATAATTTAATACTTAGATTTTTATAGTTATAATACTATAATATATAAATTAACTAGAGAATTAGCTAGGTAAACTATAAAGATTACCCTTTAAATAATAAAAATAATTTAGATAATAATAATA
>NW_022158716.1:207959-210723 GCF_000260195.1 Fusarium odoratissimum NRRL 54006 | reverse complement strand
TAGTAAGTTAAACTTAAAACTAATACTTTTAACTTTACCTTAGGAGAATAAATAAGATAATAAGATAATAATAATATATTATACCTTATTACTTTTTATTCTTATAAGATATATAAAGTAAAACTTAATTATCTTATTTATAATAAAGAATTCCTAGCTATTATTAATTACTTTAAGGAATTTAAATATTACCTTAGAGGAAATAAGCACCTAGTAAAAGTATTTACTAATTATAAGAATATAGCTTATTTTATAATAATATAAGAACTAAACTAATAATAACTATATTATACTAAATACCTATATAAATTTAATTTTATAATTATATACTATAAAGGAATAAATAATAAATACGCAAATACTATTAGTTAATAACCTAATTTTAATATAAAAACTATTAAAACTAAGGAATAACTCCTAGAAATAAATACTAAAGAAGAATATTAGTTTATATAACCTATTAAAACAATTACTAAAATAATAAAAAGAATAAAATCCCTATTAAAAGAAGAATATAACTTCCTTTATAAATTTTACTTATATCCTTTATATAGATATTAAGGTATTAAGAAAATATTAAAATAACTATAAGACTAAGAATATAAGTTTAAAAAGAAAAATATAAAAGATATTATTAAATAATATAACCTCTATATAAGAATAAAAACTTAGAGATATAAACCTTATAGATAATTATAACCCTTACTAGTAATATAATAACCTTAGGACTTAATTATAATAGACTTTATTATAAAGTTATCTTTATTAAAAGAACCCTTAATTAGAATCTTTTATAATAATATTATAGTTATAATTAACTAACTTATAAAATTTTCCTATTATTTACCCTATAGAGAAGTAATAGATATAAAAGAACTTTCTTATATTTTTTACTAATATATTATTAGTATATATAAGTTACCTATAGAAATCCTTTCTAATAAAGGACCTATATTTGCAGTAATATTTTAGTAATTACTTATAGTATAACTTAGATTAAATTATTAACTTATAATAGCGTTTTAACCACAGGTTAATAAATAAACTAAATAAATAAATTAAATACTTAAGTAGTACTTATAATATTATATTAATTATAAATAAAATAATTAGGTTAAGAAACTTCTAATAGCCTTACTTGCTTATAATACTATATATAATAAAAGTATAAAGCTTATATTAGCTTATACTAATTTTAAATTTATATTAAATATATATTATAATATATAATAAGAAAAATTAGTTAATCTAACTGCTATACTTAAAAGTAATAAACTTAAAAATCTATATAAAGAAATAAAAATAGAACTTAAATTTATTAGAAAATATATAAAAAACTACTATAACCTAAAACGGTTAAAGGGATTAACCTTTTTGGAGAAAGATATAATCTACTTAGCTATAAAAAACATTAAAATAAATCAACTAACTTATAAACTAAACTATAAATTTATTAAATCCTATAAGGTATTATAGAAAATTTTAGAAAATAATTATAAATTAAACCTACTACTAAAAATTAGGCTTTATTTAGTCTTTTATATTTTATTACTTAAATTAGTAGTAAATATAATTTATATTAAAATAGGTAATAAGCTATAAGAAATTATAAGACTAGAAGTCTATAAAGCAAAGGTAATTAGGAAAATAAATATAATTAAAGGATAAAGGATATATCTAATTAAATAAAAAAACTACCTAGAAAGTAAAAATATATAGAAACCCTTAAAATACCTTATTAATACCTAATAACTCCTAAAAGACTTTTATTAATATTAAATAAAGGAAAAGTATTAAGGAATTTATTGCCTAAACCTAAGGAAGACTAATTAATATTATTAGGGATATAATCTACCTAAAGATCTTAAAGTAATATATTTTTATATGTATTTAAACTAGATAAGATTATATCCTACTAATTTACTTCCTAAAGACTATAATAAGTAGCCTTAAAATGCTTTTTCTTTATATAATTATAAATTTTATAAATCCTTAATAAATAACTAATAGCTAAAGCTAAATAAGATTATAATACTATTATTTCCTTATAAAGCTTAAGAAGATCTTTATTTGCCTTATTTTTATTATTTTTTAATTTCTTCTCTTATTTTATTAAAGTTATAACTATTAGAGTTAATAAGAAAATAATAAAATAACATATAATAACTCATAAGAAGATATAATATAAGTATTATTATAAGACTTCTTAGCCTAAATATACTTACTATAATAAGCAGAATTAGCAGATATTAGATATTTCTTATCTAATTAGAAATAATAAGTATAAGGCATATTAGCTTCTTTATTAATAAACTTAATAGAAAGTATAAGTATTTAGATTTTATAATCCTTATAGGATAACTATTTAGAAATATAATTAGATATTATAGGATATAATAATAAAAGGTTTAAGTTAGACCTTATTAAAAGAAAAATAATATTAGTTAGGATAATAGGCCTTAGAGATAAGATTACCAGAGGGAAGAGATTATATTATAATCCTAGTAGTTATATTATATATATCCTATAATTTTCTCTATTTAACCTATTAACTAGGGAAGGACTAATATTTATAAGACTAATAGCATTCTAGGATTATATTATTCTAGGATTAACAGCAATCTTATATTATATTATTCTAGGAGAACTACCTTTAGTATATAAAATATATTTATTAGCACTTTTATAGGTTCTAGCTTACTAGCTATTAATAAAACTTCTTTATATTAATTAAGCCTAATATATATTAAATCTACTATTAAGA
>NW_022158716.1:133742-207527 GCF_000260195.1 Fusarium odoratissimum NRRL 54006 | reverse complement strand
TATATTATTATATAATTAAGATATATTATATAATCTTATTAGGGGTTTAGCCTAAATAAGCCTTATTTTAGGAAGATATTAATTATATAACTAAAAGAAGTCCTAAAAAGAGAGGTAGTAGGATACTAGAAATTATCAGATAGATTAATTAAGCATATTCACACTGAAGTCGGCTTAACAGGTAGGGTCCTGGAGAAGGGAAGCCGTTTAAGCATGCTGCAACGGCTTGTGCTCGACGTTTTAATTAAATTAGAGCTAGGAAAAAAGCACTTCAGGATTGCCAGAGCAAGAAGAAAGAATGGATAGACCTTGACGCTGTGTTTTAGAAGCTTTACCAGCCAGAAGTGGTTTGCCGAGCTGCATATTCGGTGGACCCAGGAAAATTCTTATGTCCGATAGGTTTGTCTGGCCAGTTGTATGCGGGCCGGCATCGCCATGAAACCGGGACAGAGTCTGGGCCGTTCGAATCTTGTCACCGAGTGGTGTGTGGGCTGTAGGTTGCCCTGCGATAAGCTCTTAATTCGGTTGCGAACCTCGTCGTTTTTCTTTTCTTTTCCTTTTTTTTTTTTTTTTTTTTAGGAACCGCCAATTGACCTATGTTCTAGCAAATGCCAAGAACGCTACGTTAATACGCCGAAGTGAGTCGTGCCTCATCTTTTGTCATCAAACCACTCCCAATCAAACCTTGTGGCTTGCAGGCATACGAGAGTATGAGGCTCTGATAAATGAGCAAGGCTCCCAAGAATGCCAAGGTTCCTCACTGGGGTAATTGCCTGATTTTGGGGGGTACGGGACACATCTGGTTGCCGTCGGAGCGACTGCGGATTAAGTTTGGAGCTATGTCTGCAGAAGTACTGTACTTAAGGTTCCATTCTTCCGGAAGTTTATTAAGCTATAGTGGCATTTTTTGCACTTTTCACCGCTTCGGTTGTCTCGGCATCAGAGTCTGGGGTAATGTTATATTAGGCTTTAACGAATACGAAGAGGCCTTGGTGTAAAGTTAATGTAATGTAGGAAAACTCTATTAAGAACGCGAAAGTAGTATAATTATATTATATAACATCGGATACAGGGAAACCAGCCACCCCCAGAAACCGGCTACCCTTTTTAAAATACTAAAAATAAGATTATGTATTTTTTATATTAAATAAAATTTCTATTAGTAAATATTTAAATAGAATTAAATATAAAGATCTTACTTCCCAACTACCAAATTTCCAAGCCCACTTCGTCTACATCACTGGAAGACAAGATTGTTGTCGTCATTCGAGATGGCAAGGGGAACCTGGTAGGCTTTGTTTCCGCTATCTTGATCCCAATCAACGGCATAGTAGAGGATAATGTCCTCCACAGTGGCATCACAGTCATCCATGAAAATCATCGAAAGTCGCCGGTAAAGAAGCTGCTCTTTTCAAATCTTATAATGAGCGTTCTCCGCAGTTACCCACGGGGTATATGGTTTACAAGTCTAGCTGAAGTCATCAGCTCACTAGTACACTTTGGTAACTATGTCACCAATGTTTTTCCATCCCCGTCCTATGAAGCTACGCATGGCACCAATCTACCAACAGCGGTGCATCTGCACATCGCAAAAGAGATCAATAGGCTACACCGTCCAAAATTGAATATCTCACCCGATGCAGTGTTCGACGAAAAGACATTCGTATTCCTTGGCTCGAACGACTGGGATCAAAAGAGAAGTTTCATAAAAGATATAGATAACACAAGTTTGTAGTCGAAAGATGAAGAATCATCGAAATTCTAT
The DNA here is from genome assembly GCF_000260195.1 of Fusarium odoratissimum NRRL 54006. Classification (NCBI taxonomy): domain Eukaryota; kingdom Fungi; phylum Ascomycota; class Sordariomycetes; order Hypocreales; family Nectriaceae; genus Fusarium; species Fusarium odoratissimum. The sequence continues at coordinate 205,762 of NW_022158716.1, read as the reverse complement.
AAGTCTTTTCTTCGGTACGGAGCAGGTGACGAAGTTTTGCAAGTTGGATATTTGGAATTAAAAACAATATTAATAGCCATGGATAAAGAAGGATTTAACAGTGACAAGAATAATCTAGTTTCAAAGGTAAGTAACTATTAAGATCGGATTAAGAAGTAAAGGACTCTTGCTAATACAGATAAACGATAGAGATTGGAGGATAATAGAGTAAGCAAATTATAAAGCGGGAGATCGAACCAATGAGACTGCACGCCGCAGAATCGCTGAAGCAGATGTGTTAGAGAGAATGGAAAGTATGGTATTAGATAGGGTATTTGCTGCTCTTGCTCCAGGGAGAGTGAGCTTATCAAATTATTTTTCAACAAGGATTGCTTAGAATACGATCCCCGACAGGAAGCTGAACTTAATACATTAGTTTCGTCAGCAAGTGTTTGGAGTTTCTCCCTATTTTCCTAGACGGTGGTATTAAGGTACCCACGTGCGCTCGCCTGCCGTCAACAGGATAAAAGTTGCGGACTTGCGGCGGGTCACTGTTATAGCCGCATGCTGCATCCGCATATATGCAGCCTACGAGACGGACTACTGCTCAGATATCCGTACTAGACTAAGTGGTAAGATCTTCGAGGGCTTATGAGCTGAGATTTATTATTTTCCTCTGGTATTATATGTTTAGACAGGTAAGGATGTAGTTGCTTCCTGTTTGGTAACAGCAACTGTGACAATTAGCTGAAGGTTGAGGGTTGCGGCGTTAGTGCGGATAGCTTCATGCATGCAATGACTTACGTTTTATTTGCAGGCTGGTAACTAAAATGGAACCTAACAAATAAAACTCGATTATAAACTGCATATGCTCCTCTAATCACAATGATATCTTGACAACTGCGCTGATTATATTATCTCAAGTCACTCATCATGGCCGACTGCTGTGTTAAAGGTTTTCGATGGGATGCAACGCCCAGAGGCAGAAATGGCAAAGTTGCTGGAATTAACTGCTATGTCACAGGATCCAATGCAGGAGTAGCAATCATGATGATTCATGACCTCTTTGGATGGACCTTCTCGAATACACGCATCTTGGCGGACTACTATGCTGAGGAGGTCGGGGCTACCGTTCTGGTACCTGACTTGTAAGTGACCTGAACTACTGAAGCTAAATGGATTAACTTTCTCACTAAATCGGCTTTACTCTAGCTTCGGCGGTGAGATTCTTCCCGCTAATACCATACTGGACGACAGTCGATGGGCTGAGCTCGATCTTCCAGCGTTCTTGGCACGAAACAGCAAGTCTGTGAGAGGACCTGAGATCATCAAGACCGCAGAGGCTCTTAGAGCTTCGTATCGTCGCTTCGGAGTCATGGGCTTCTGCTTCGGAGGATGGGGAGCGTTTCATATTGGGGCCAAAGATAAACAACTCGCCGACTGCATTTCGGTGGCACACCCGACTATGGTCGAGAAGACCGAGATTGACGCTTTGGCTGTTCCAGTTCAAATCATTGCTCCTGAGATGGACCCGATGTTCACGGAGGAGCTGAAAGAGTACAGTAATCAGGTCATCCCAAAGCTAGGAATTTCTTATAGCTACCAGTACTTTCCTGGGCTTGAGCATGGCTTCGCTATTCGTGGAAACCCCAATAAGCTTGGAGAGAGAAGGGGGATGGAAAGAGCCAAGAATGCAGCAGTCTACTGGTTCCGAGAATGGCTATTGGAGAATGAATAGACGTACACGAGGCAAAAGCTGGAAGTTTCAGTAGCAATTCGTCATGGTTTATCAAATCGATAAATGCCACATATCTCCTTGATCTCCGGCTTTAAGATGGGATGTCCAAGTCCTTTGACTCAAAACAGGCTATAGCATTGGCGGCTGGAAGAGGGAATAACTAGGAAATTTCTAATCTTCTCTACTAGCCCAAGGGCATGCACTAGATGATCCAGATCGCCAGAAAGGAGGCAGACATTATACATCAAGTGGTTTGGCCGTCGTTGTGTTCATAGTGTTAGATCTCTCCGCTCCTCACCCAACTATGATTTACTATACGTGGTATTCTTGTCGAAACTGCCATTTATGTTATTTTAAATCTTGGGGGTCTGTGGTATCTGGCAAGCATTCGAACTGACAAATAAACGGCACCAAAGGCCATTGTAACATATTGTCATGATTCAAAGACCAAAATTCGTCATCCAGGCCTAGGAGATGGTCGGCTGCTGGATCTGCCAAGGTTCCGTCGCTCTCTGTGAACCTGATATCTTGGTCCTGGGAGTTATTGGATGTTTCGACGAGAGAGCCCTGCCCGAATGACCCATCATGTAGTATTGGCTCAGTTCCTGGCTGAGACACCCCACCACTCCTGTCCATCATTGCGTTAACGTTGCGTAAATGTGACTGACTCTGAGAGTCGGCGTGACGGGTATTCGTGGCCTTGTCCCGCTTCTCAGCCGGAGGCTGTCCACTTCGCGATAGACTTTCAGAAGCATCCTTGAGAAGCTTTATTGACTTCCTAGCGGCACTGCTTAGCTCTTTATAGTTTGAAAGGCACTTTAAGCATTGCTCAAGGAGAGCTTTAGGCGATTGCCTGAAGGAGCCCCCATCGCCGAAATTGCACAGCTGCGCCAGAAGCATGATGCTGGCGGAGCAATGTAAATCTGTGGCCTAGGATGAGAAGGCATACCGACGGTAGAGGACAGACACTTACAGCGGACATTGTACCACCAAGCTTGGCACCCTTTGGACTGAGTTCCATCTTCCAGAAACGAAATCAATCCTTGAGCGGAAAGCACGCACTGGGAAGCTATGCTGGAGACCACCAGGTCCTCTACGCTAACTTCCAATGGCCCTTTTCTTACAACTGGCTCAGTCTGCTGCTTCTCAAAAAGAAGATCCAGGGCCGGACGTAGTATTAGCATGCGAACATGCAGAAACCTGAGAGACATTAGATCCACGCTCTTAGTTGGGGGCACGTGGATCAAACCTTAGGTATAATCTTTTCGCTTGATAATAAAGATGGTCTCTAGGGATTGGGAGGCCGTCGGAACTGCTGTTCTCAGTGCAGCTACTTTCTGGTGAGCCTGGTTCATAATGGAGATATCCTGGCAAAGCTTTTCGCCATTCCATGAGCAAGGCATCAAGGTCGAGGATATTCTGGAAGTTCGTTGTTGCTGTGGACTGCTGGCAATCAGTGGATGGCGGCGATGGCAGACTGTGAGGCTCTTTTCTAGTTGTGACCTTGTTCAATATGTCATAAAGTTTAATCGTCTGTATGTATGATTCTAGTAGGCTTGGCTGTTCCGGGGGTTGTATGTTCCATTGTCCTACAACTTGACTCAAACGGCCATCATCAATTGGCTCGGGGAGTCGGGGGCCTTTTCCAACATTTGGGCCCATTAGTTGTCGTCCGAAGCACATTGTAACCTCCCTTGAAGATGAAAATATTAGAAATGGCGGCTTTTGTTGATCTCAGAGGGAACGACATACCTCTCTAAAACGACGCATCCGTACCATACGCGGCTTCGCATTTCATACTCCATTTGTGTAAGAGGGGTCGTGATAAAACCTCTCTTCTTAGCTTGTGCATCGGCAAGGTGCAACCCCATGGTCTGAGCCAGTCCAATCGTCAGACTCGTGACGTTCCAACACTTGGAAAATCTCTCCGTTGCCTGTAGATAAAATCCCATGAGAACACCCAACTGCACTAGCCCGGTGTCCACTTCATCGCCTAGAACGTCAAGGAAGTTGAGGTCTTGCGTTCTGCTGAAAAACTCATCGGCACGAGTTGCATTCCGCCTTGGGCACCCAGGTTCAAACAAGCTGGCTAGAGCAAAGACTGCATGCAAGACTGCAGCATATAGCAGTCCGCGCTTCCTCTGTCTGCAGAGCCCAGAGCAATTAACGGCTTTTTGCTCCGAATTACTCCCCGCCGACTCCCACAGCCTATTATACAGAGCCCTGAAGGATCCCCGATGAAGAACGGGATATATCCGGTGTATTTTGGAGAAGTATGTTGACATCAAGCTGTCTGCGACTCTTCAGAGTGGTAAAAACCATTGAGTCTGATGAACTACCGAGTCACAGGTACAATGCGCTTCTGTGCCTGAGCTCGACAGGGTTTGGTTTGGAGTAACAGCCAGGAGGTCTTCGTTTGAGTTTTCGTCTTGGTCTATCATCTGTCGAATCGGTCTCTTGAGCTCTTCAAGTCTTTGCAACTCTGAGGGGCTGAATCCATGCCTACTCTTTTCAACAGGTGCTGAGGCGCCTAGCGCCTGGTCGATGCCAGATTCACCACTGGGGAATGTTGCTTCCCATTGATCGGGGTATTCTTCAGTGCCCACAGCTACGGCATGCTCTTCATGATCAGGACTTGACGCTTGCCTGTCAACATGATTAGCCTCCGTTGTCACCGTTGGATCGTTATGACAGGCGTGCTGGTCTGGTCCCTGTGACGAGGCTTCAGCTGCTTCAAGCTCCTCCAATCTGTTCCGTAGCGACTGAACCATTCTTTTCAGAGAGTAATGATTAGTGACACTGAGATTATCGTCGTAAAGTAACATGGGGCCTCTCACGCGCTGTGCCAGGCCCTAGCCTCAACCTCGGATGTATAGACACAAACAGACATCCTCTTCGTGCATCCGCTGCAAGCCGGCATTGCCCCATCGCACTTTCGCTTCCGGGACCGACATTCTTCGCATGCAATGGCGATCCGCTTCCGGATAGTTTTTCTGCGGTGGCGGGGCGGTTGCACATCTTCATCATCTTCTTGATGATGGCGCTTGGTACGCGTTTCTTGAATAGTAGTCATGGTTACATGATATAGCGTTGGAAGAAAGTGGAATTCAGTCCGCTTCAAGAGATAAAGTGAACAGCAGCCCGGCACACTAATACAACCCCGCAAATTCAGTGGATCAGTCGGCATTTTTGAGCGTTCCGAATCTCCGGAGCGATCCACATACCCCGGTTCCGAGGTCTTCCCCCCGCTTTGTGGCTTATTCGGTACAGGGTAGGTAGGATGGTATCGGCTATGCTTCCTATAGGATCTTTAAAATGTGCTACTTTTGTATGATATAAATTTGCTTAATCTACTAAAATCCCACCTAATCCCAATTCTTTCGCACACTGTTCAAGGCTAACGCGCTGTATCTCATCATAAAGATCAAATTCTCTCACAACCCTGCCCCTAAGCACAGTCTCGAAATCCCTCAGACCTTTAGAGCTTTCCCCAAATTGCTCGCACAGTTGTTGGCTTCCTAGATTTGACGTGAAGATCCCAGCGGCTGACAGCGGCAGAAAATCTTCATAGGTCAGGGGATCATACTCAACCAAACCAACTTTAATCAACTCTCCGAGAGGGACTGGACAATGTAGCTTTCCGATCAAGCGCCTGCGCAGTTCCTGATCATGTGCGGAGGAGCTTGTCCGGTAGCGAAAACAAACCAGCCCTTTTTCTTGTAGCTCGCGCCAGGTATCCGGATACGCCCTAAATGCGTTTACCAACGCTTCATCCAGAGTAATCCTACTACTTCCGGAAGATTGTTCCGAAGCTGTATTCAGAAGTTCATCGTAAAGACCACGTCCTTTACGGGTAACGGCAGCGCCACGTTGCTCAACCTCTCCGAACCGTGCAGTATGCGTACCGGGTACGGCGTCTCCGGTCGACGTGGGAAAATTGACTAATTCGTCACGACCTTTGAAACTGGTTTGTCGAAGTAGGATAGGACAGCGACGAACAGGGGGCCCTTCGATCCTCTCCTTTGCTGGCAAGTTTCTTCGTATCATCTCCTTTTGAACATATTCGATATCAAGGGTCCTAGGTGTCAAGTGGTTGATGTGCGCGCTGGGAAAGCACACAATGTCTGCCACCAAAGGATGTTCCTGTTTCAGCTTGTTGTAATCCCCGATTGTAACCATGGATCTGGAGTGCCATTTGAAGACTTTGAGGCTTTCAGTGATCAACTCATCTGCCTCACTGGCTGTCAAAACCGTTCCCCCACTTTCAAACTGGTGAATAATATCGAGCAGGCGTGCACTAAATAGATTCCTTTTACTAAGCACTTGTTCAACGATATCTCTAATCGCGGGCGAAAGAAGGTCCTTTCGAAGAACTGACGTAAAGACTCGAAATGGGTTTTTGGCCAGGGATTCCTCAGTGATTGGCCGGAAAGTGGAAATTTGACAACTTGTAGATCGTAGTAGCCGACAGGATGCATTCCGAAAATAGCAAAGAGGCGCTTGATCACTTGCAGTTCCTCCTCTGACCCAAGCCTTATTGCCCCGTGCCGTTCAAGATGATTTCTCAAGGGAAGATCCTCCGGCCTCTGGCCTTCTGCTCTTAGAACTGCTGTATCGACATCTCGTACAATCTGAATGAGGTCGCCATAACGAGGAACCTCTTGCCGATACATCTCAGAGAGCGCGAGGGAGAATTTGGTACGTAGAACATCTACGTCCCAGGCTGATACGTTACTAGCAGAGCTCGAGTTAACTTCAGCAAAACACCGCCTATGCATAAGCGTGTAACGGGTAAGACGTACTTTGTAACCTCCATGGTGGAGAAAGTGGTTGAGGTGAGACAGATGGTTCCGAGGTGGCAATTGGTCTCCTGAGATCTTAAGATGCACTTATTGAGCCAAAGTATATATTCCACTGCACAGGTCAAGTCCACATCAACATTGAGAAATAGTATCGCCGGACCCAGCGGACTCCCATAATCCGAAATCTTCCGTACGGCTTTTTTGACTCTTTTCCCCTTCAGATACATATGCGGAAAAGCCTTCGTCGGTCCTGACCTCGTCCATGGAGAGGGTTGCGCTACTCCCGCCTTAACGCCGCAATTACTACTTTGGGCATTCTGCGCAGCCGCAAATCTTCGGATCAAGATATAATTGGTCAGCACGAACCCGACTACGCTGGAATACTTGTAAGGGTCCTTTCTGTAGCCGCATCGGTTTACAAAAGTGGACAAGAGGTCCTTGTGCAAGGAGCATTTGCCAAAAGTTAGGTGAATAGTACCATCTTACAGCAACAATATCACCCAAAATGGAGATTCCATCAACTCAAAGGGCGATTGTGGTAGAAAAGATCGGAGGCCCAGAAGTTCTCGAATACCGAACCGATTATCCCATTCCCACTCCCAAGTCTGGTCAAGTCTTAGTCAGGAACACGATCTCAAGTATCAACTTTATTGACACATACTTCCGAACCGGGCTATATCCGTCTCCCAAGCCCGAAGTCCTAGGGCGTGAAGCCGTAGGGACCGTGGCAGCTCTTGGCCCCGAAACAGACAGGTATGACCTCAAGATTGGAGACAGAGTCATATGGCTTGCAAACGGAGGATACGCCGAGTTCTCATCGGTGCCAGCAGAGAAGACAATCAAGATTCCCGCGGGGCTACGTGATGAGGATGTGTTGGCTAGCTTCATGAGCGGGTTGACAGCTCTGGCTCTCACGCAAGAAACTTACACTGTCAAACCAGGCGACTGGGTATTGCTGCATGCAGCCGCCGGAGGAGTAGGGATCCTGATGGCACAGATCCTTAAGGGTCTAGGCGCGACTGTCATCGGAACAGCTGGCGGCCCGGACAAAGTCGAGCTGGTCCAAGCCCTCGGTGTCGACCATGTTATCGACTATCGAAACGATCAAGGCATCCACTGGACCCAAGATGTTCTTGAGCTTACCAAAGGAGCGGGGGTTGATGTCGTGTATGACTCCGTCGGAAAGGACACGTGGAAAGGCAGTCTCGAGGTTGTGAAAAGAAAGGGCACCGTCGTCTGGTTCGGGAATTCAAGTGGTCCAATCCCCCCATTGCCTTTACAGTCAGTCCACCCACCCGCTCGCTCATCTCAATTTGTATGCTAAAGTGTCCCAGGCAGTTGTCTCCTAAATGCGTGAAGATTGCGCGCCCTACCTTGTTCGGTTATATCACAACTCGTGAAGAGTTTGAATACTACTCCGGCCAAATATTTGACCTACTGCAAGCTGGAAAGCTAAAGGTTAATATACACGGTATCTATGACCTGGAAGAGGCTCAGAAAGCACACAAGGTAGTACTCCTCTCGCCTTTCTCAAATCTATTCCCATTCCTCTTTTTGAAAGACATAGCGCTGACTTTAAGAATTTAGGGTCTAGAAAGTCGAAACACGAGGGGAAAGTTACTTCTAAGGATCTAAGCTGCTGGAACGACCTAGATAGCTATAAGGCGTGGTAATCACACTTTGATATAAGATGATTGCAAATAACTCAACATCAGGAAGTTTGTTTTTTGGAGATCTTTATACTTATGAAGCAAGTATCATGTGATTTTCCGGCTATATGTATTATTTATAGTTACGACCTACGGCTCAGAGCTCAAAATTAGTATATCGATCTTGGTATAGATTTACTCCTTTAGATACCACATACATCAGATCAAGAAATCAATCCTATACCAATCATTAGAAACAGTAATAATGATTTTGTAATTGCAAGTACAATAAGTAAGTATTTTATCCTGTAATCTTGAATTCAAGCATAAGTCGTAAACAACTATTCTTTTTAAATGTCAAGCTACCTAATAATTTACGGATGATTTATGGTCATCGTAGGCCTGCCATGAACATTTGCCACACGTCAACGGCTTTATCCAAATGTTCCAATCCAACAATTCTCTCCAGGATATCCCTTCGCCTTGTTTGTTGCGGAGTCCTTTCACAAGCATATCCAGACTCATCCTGGCCGGCAATCGAGGCATAATAAACCATCGCTCCTGGGCTTGAACTCTCTTGGTAAGCTGGCCAAGGTTGCTCTCCATTAGTAAAAGCGATGATGTCTCTAGCATATCGCTCAGCACCGAGACGTTGCCCTTTGGAAAGATGCTCGTTGTAGTTCTGCAGGACAAAAGCGATGTCTTGAATGTGAGTCGCGTAGCCCTTCCATGGCCCATCCCAAGGATTCGGGCAATTGAAACGACAGATGAAAGCCTCAGTACCCGGTATGGATGACTTTGACCAGGCCTCCGAGAAATATGTGGTGGGTAAAGCAAACATAATATCGTTGGCAAAGTTAAGAATCGGCTCAGTTGCTTTGAAGGAGTTCGATTCGACTCTACTGTCAATTCCATAAGCTGCGACAAGACTCGGAGCAATGTTTCGATCGATAGGATCAAAAACATGGGACATGCACTGTTCCATTGTCTTTGGAAGAACATCTGATCGCCCTGCCAAGCGTGAACCAAATGCCATACCCTGGCACACATGTCAGCATTGGTGTATTCAGAATGGGCTATCTGATACTTACATCCATTTGACAATCTCCCATCATCAGCCTCTTGCAATGCTTCAGACCCGGGAAGAGCCTCAAGAACTCTTCACTGTCGCCAAGCGCCTTGTATGTCGTCACGGTAGGTATGGTTTCATCGTCAACTAGAGGTCCCAACGGAAACTTGCGCCCGACACTGGCCATAAAGGTCTCAATTGGTGTTTGAATCATTCTTTGCAGCTTTTCCTTCGTCGGCAAGTCAGCCACGCCCAGCGCCTTGGCCACAGATTGATATGACGCAGCGGATGCTTCGAGTGACTTTAGCCGTTGTTGCGATGAGCCACTCATGGCTACTACTTGGTGAAATAGAGGCTCTTCAGAGTGGAGGTGGAAGAAACTAGATGCTAAACATGTTCAATCAAGTCGAGCATATATGACGGCCACTTCATCACTCTACATACCTGCCCCGGCGCTCTCGCCCATAAAGGTGACTCTTTTCGGGTCTCCACCGAAACCGCCGATGAAATGCTTGATCCAGCGTAAGGCAAGTTTCTGATCATCAAGGCCATTGTTGGGCATATACCCAGCACCTTTCATCTCCGGGGAATACATAAAACCTGGGGCACCCAGACGGTAACTACATGACAATTATTAGCGACGGAGGGTACAGATAGACTGACCAGGCGGCGGATCAAGTAGGAGATGAACTGGGCCTCGCTCATCACTCACTTTATGCTTATAGCAATGATGGGCTTTCCTATCTTTGCACTGAGAGCGGCGATCTGAGCAAGATCGTACTGAGGGTAACTGCTGCTACCAGTTGCAAAGGCTCCGCCGTGCACAAATACCAACACGGGCAAGTTGATCCTATCGCTGGACTTGGGGACTGAAATATTGAGCGTCAGGCATTCTGTGTCGGACTGAGGCCGAGGAAGGAAAGGCAGTGATTGCTGTATGAGTGTGTGCTCCCATTCGCACCCATTTGAGGGGCTCATGGGTATCGGCCTAGAAACGGGGACTGAGACGCCGCGTACAGATAAGGTGAAATTGTACGTACCCATATGCTGTAACATCTAGTATACTACCAATTGCTGAGGAATACTGCTTCAGCTCGCCTCGAGAGAACCTATCTTTGAGGTTTGCATATTGAATCCCTAAGTACTGAGTTACTTCTGGTAGCTTATTGATACCTTGAATGCAACCTATGGAGGGATGCTTGAGGATATGCCTCGCGAGATCCTGGTTGGTTTGCGACATTGCAATTTTAGTCGAGACTCGCGTCAAGAGGACTGATTTGGCATGAAGGGCTTAGAAACAAGTTTTCTTCTTGATATGTAGCTTGCGGGCGTGCTATTGAGTGCCTATCAGTCCTACGGTGCCGGCCCGAGACGTACCGTCGAACTCGGGAATATACCGGCTCTTCCGCAAAACGTCGGTCAAAGCCGCCCTGGCTCCGCATGGAAAATCAAGTACAGTCTGGTCGTTCAACCTTGTGATGATAATGGCGGCAACAATTTAGGGCTGAGAGTTGACGTAACGCGCGTGTCGAACGTGCCATTTGTGACAGTTGTCCGTTGGCCCACGTTCACTTGTTGCATTGCTGGCGAGGCATATAACTCTTCACAAGTCCGAGTCCATACTACATCGTCACAGTTCCTTCCTTACGGACATCACAGACTATAAGGTGTTTTATTTCATCAGAGAAAACCCTGCCTGGTCTCTACCATATCAAACATGAACAGCGAAGTCATTAGACCAGTCATGATAGGCCACTTTGGCCTCCGCACCACCCCCGAGCGCTTTGAGGCCATGATCAAGTGGCACGTTGACTTCTTCGGAGGCCGGGTCGTTCTCAAGAATGAGAAGGCTGCTTTCATCGCCTACGATGACGAACATCATCGCCTAGTCATCGTTCAAGATCCCGGCCACGCAGTGATCAGCAACAAACACTCCGCCTCTGGAATCTATCATATTGCCTTTACTCTCAACAGCTTGGCTGATTTGGTAATAAGCTACGAGCAGAAAAAGGCTAAGGGCATTGAGCCTCACTGGCCAGTCAATCATGGGATGAGCACGAGCATGTACTACTTTGATCCTGATGGCAACGAGTTCGAGCTCCAGGTTGACAACTTCGCTACGGCAGAGGAGGCTCATCAGTTCATGGCGACAGCGGAATACGCCCAGAACCCGATTGGTGTGGACATTGATATTGAGGAGTTCACGCGAAGGGTGAAGAGCGGTGAAGATGAGGCGAGCATTAAAAAGCGGCCGATCATTGGACAGCGACTATCCAGATGGGAGAACTCGATCTACTTTAAAGCTCCGGAACTGGTGAAGGGCTAGATAGTTCCCAACCCTGCAGTCATGACAACAGGTTGTTTGGGACTAAAGAATGACGAGAAAACGTCTTGTCTAGCTTGGATATTTGGGTATTAGCCCTTTGAATCTTAGAAGTCTAAATACATACTGGTTGTCTGCCTTTAAGATATTATGTAGTAATTGTCAAGAGTCCTATAAACTTCTATAATAATGATTGACCTTCCGTAATATCACGAGCTCATCTACAACAGAAACTCAATGACCAGGGGCATCCCCCAAAGTTTCCCGCCAGCTTTTCTTTCTACGTATACCCAGGCCTGCCATAGCATTCGTGTCGTTCCGCGGCCTAGTCCAATTAAATCTCTGTCCTGGTACCCCACGTTGACACCCCGCAACACACTCCCGCTAGGCCCCCGCATTTACATCCGCAACTGGGATGCGACATTGCCCGCCCATCCGCTCTATGTCCGCGCTGCTTGGGGCGGTTTCGTCTCATTGAATCTAGGAGCACTGGGGGAAGTAAACGCACATTGCTTTGCGACGTCCCGTGCACCTCATACGCCTCTGTCTATTAAAGTGTCCGAAAGCCGTTGTTTCGATTCTTGTAAAGCATTATTCCAGCAGACTTGCAGCTTATTCTTCTCCACAATCAATAATCCCTGTTCGACATCGATACGCCATGGCTCCCGAAATCGCAATTTTTGGCGGCGGCCCAGCAGGCTTGGCATTGGCGGCAATCCTCGAAAAGAATAGCATCGATTATATCGTCTACGAGCGCAGCAGCGAACAGTCTCAGCCCCGTGGAGGATGCCTCGACTTGCATGTAGGAAGCGGACAGCGGGCGATGCACGAGGCAGGCGTTTATGATGAGTTTAAGAAGAATTCGCGTGATGGAGATGCCACCATTCACTTGCTGTATGATCATCAGGGAAACAAGCTTCTGGCCTTTGGGGAGGGCCGCGATGCTCCCGAAATTGATCGATGGCAGCTGCGTAATGTCCTTCTCACCGGTATCCCGAAACACAAGATCATCTGGTCAAAGCCCGTGGCTAGCTCCCATAGGAACGAGGAGGGGCAGATTGTACTCACGTTTACCGACGGTACCACGGCATCGGGGTTCAACCTTGTCGTTGGTGCAGATGGCACAAACAGTAAGATCCGACACTTGGTGAGTTACCTCATAATCCTCACATGCCATATATCTGGACCTAATCTATCTAAGGTGACGGATGCAAAGCCTGTTTACTCAGGTAACCTCTACATCACGACCAAGATCCACCCTGGCAACCCATACTATTCCACTCTCGAATCTATCGGCGGTGTCGGTTCCCATGTCATCATGGGCAACGGGAAGCACATGTTCAATTCGCGGCAGGGAGATGGCCATTATCGCATCGACGTTGGCTTGCACAAGCCTGAGAACTTCCCTGCCACCGCCGGCATTGACTTCGACGATCATGAAGCCGTCAAGAATCTCCTTCTCAAAAACGAGTATTTCGGGTCTTATGCACCGGAGCTCAAAGATATTATCCGCCACAGCGAAGGTCCTTTCAGGCCGTGGCTGATGTACCACATGCCAACCGACAGACTGAACTGGAGTGCCTCTGAGGATGTAACTCTGATAGGAGATGCTGCTCATGTCACCACGCCATTTGTAGGTGACGGTGTCAACTGTGCGTTGCGCGACTCTTGCATTCTCGCTGGCAAGCTGAAGGAATTTGGCCTGACCAAGAGGGCTATTGCTGAGTATGAGGAGGAGATGCTTCCATACGCTATTGACGTGATTTCACGGAGCATATTGAGTGGGGTTCAGTTCTTTGAAGATGATGCCCCTAAATCGTTTCTGGCTACGATGACCTCCGCTAGGCCACTTATTGGAGCATCAGATGGGCACTAACTAGTAGTCACTACTATAAGACTAATGTATTCAGTAAAGCCGTTTGTTTCTGGTCTATATTATACTGTTAAGATATAAGACAAGACATCTCAGATGCAATGTAGTTTGGAACTATGCCGCTGAGAAGAAAACTAAAACTTTAAGCAGTCTTATTTACAAAAGCCCGGGTAGCACCTCGGCTTGGCAGCATAGTTCTGCTAACCCTCTTTTTACTCTAGGGAGAGAAGAAATATTCCAAGCAAAAGAAACAATACATACTAGTCAAACGGGAATATCAACTTCAACACTTATATAAATTCAAGCTTATATAATACAAGTTCTGTCTCCATTAAAATACTCTATCCGGCTCACAAACTGGGCGATTCGCTCCCACATCGCTACAGGGTTTGAATACATAACAAAATGCCCACTATGAGGTATCTCAGCCAGCTCCACCCCGGCCTTGACCAACCTGGGCATGTATGATAAGGAAGCGTATTGCTCCCCAAACATATACATTCTTGGAAAGGTGAAATTCTCAAAGGCCTCCAAGAGTCTCCCGTTATCCGTGCAGTCTACCATAGACTCAAACGTAGGCCGAACTACAGCGGCTTGCACCTTGGAACGAAAGCAAGCGGCGTACAGCCCATTACCATAGAGCGGTGATTGGCGTGTTCGCTCGATGAACTCATTAACGAATGCTTCCGCGTCATCTGATGGGTAGTGGAGGACCTGCCGACTCAGAAAGCAGTCTTCTGGGGCGAGGTTTCCTTTAATATTGATAAAACTCGACACCGAGGATGGCTGCCATTGAGCCAGTAGATTAGACACCAGTCCCCCCATTGAGTGGCCAACCAGGTGATAGTGGGTGATGTTGAATTGCTCAAGCACTTGTTCCGCGATTGAGACAAGCAAGGGCATTGATAGCTGAGATAGATCGGACATTGTCGATTCTCCGCTACCGGGCGAATCGTAGGCTAAGAAGGGCCGACCAGTAAATAGCGGATTGAGCGCGATGTCAACATAGTCTTCTTTGGTACCTCCGAAGCCATGTAAGAAGAAAATTGGAACTAAAGGTCCGTCTCGACGAACGGTGGACAGGTTGAAAGAGAGATCGTCAATGCGAAGCTCTACTGTTTGCCGAATCAACTGCTGAGGCTCGCTTGCTTTTGTCATTTTTAGTCGAAATGCTTTTGGAGTAGTTGGTGATGTCGAATCCATAAATCTGCGCACTGCTGTAGTGCTGGATAAATTTGCAACCTTTATACCTATTCTGAACACCAACGCAGCCCCAAGGTATGTACATCCACCATCCCCACTTCGGCAAGAAATATTTTTCCCGTGCTTCGGCGTCGCCTAGAACACGCCGTCCCCCAATCAACTCGCATAAAACTCAAATTCCAGTTCCTTATGTTGAGTCAGCACCCGTTCACGTCATTTTTGATTTGCAACGAGTCTCCGTCTTCTGTTGGGCGTATGCTGATTAATTCCTCGGTTACAAGCACTAGCGTATCTCGGCAGCTTCTTAAAACGACGGATGCAGTTACAAGTGCTAGAAGGGTTTTCCATAAGTCCTGATTTTATTGCGACGAGCGTGCAGATTTCAGTTCAGCTAGATACCAATTCTGGATAGCCCGCACATCATAGCCTAGAGCCACTGTGTCAAATATTTCTAGATGCTTCCTAGCCGAAGCTCCATCATTCGATAAGCGGCCAATCCATTTGCCATGCTTCCTAGCTACTGCTATGATCTTCTCAATTGCGTCGTTATATTCAGGCTCATTGCCTCTTGCAGGGGCGTAACCTAAAATCGAAAGAGCAAGGTCGTTGGGACCTATGAAAAGCATATCTTGTCTAAACTCAGAAACGAGCTTACATGAGTCAAGGGTGGCTAGTTTACTCACCAACACCGGGCACGGCGCATATAGCGTCAACATTCTCAACACCCAGCTTGGACTCGATTTGCAGACAAATGAGAACGGTCTCGTTGGCCATGGCCATGTAAGTTGGGATATCAACCCCAAAAGCAAACCCAGGAAACGCTGAGCCTTGTCCCCTCAGCCCTTGGGGAGGAAACTTGGCGTGTTGAACCACGTTCCTGGCATCTTCAGGTGTATTGATCATAGGAACAACAATACCATGAGCACCAGCATCTAGAGCGCGTTTTATCAAGTCCGCGTGAGTCATTCTAAGACGGACAAGTGGAGAGACTCCCTGGGAAGCGATAGCCGTAACTGCATTATGCATAGAATCATCGCTGATATGTCCGTGCTCACAGTCGATAATCACTCCATCGAGGCCAGTGGAAGCTACCAGTTGAGCTGTGCGTGCGGAAGGGAGACCGAGAAAGGTCATAATTGGACCCGAATTGGCGCGAAGAGCGTTGAGGAGCCGTAGTTGCGGGTTTTTAATAGTGGTCGTAAGAGCAGAGGTATGCAACATCGTGAGATATGTTATGGTAAGAGATATATAATGATGGAGTACAATTAGATAATGATGAACTACTTAATGGTATTGAAGTATGCAACAAACTGCAGTTGATATACATAGCCTGTAAATAAGTCAGACTCATTCCTATCTAGGCGCGGTATCATTCCGATGAAATCAATCGGTGAAGCTACTTATGACCGACCCCATACTCATTATCTTGGATTTTGTCGACACTTTCGATTCGGCAGGATCTGGTGGCTGGCGAGTCTTGCCTTTCACTCGGTGACATATTTATCGCCGGGTCTCTGACCGGCATCCTTTAGTCTTCCCGACGGCTCCGTTAGGGTTCCGCCCGCTTGCTCTATAACTCATTACCGTAATTCCTACCTTTGCCTCCAAATTCTTTGTAACGAAAGACTATCACCGTGCCAGAGACAATACGAAGAAACAGTTTGAACATGTCGCACCTTTCCGATATTCCACCCGCCCAGCCAGACGCGGCCTTTTCGCTCATAGCCAGCTTCAAAGCGGACACGGCCGAGCACAAGGTTGACTTGTGTCCAGGATTCTATCGTGATGATAACGCAGAACCATGGGTTCTGCCATCTGTTGCCCAGGTACAGCAGCATAGAGCTAAATGAACTTATCTGTCAAACACTGGCTGACGATGCCCTACAGGCAAAGGAACAGATACATGCAGATCCAAGTCTCAACCACGAGCACCTGCCTCTTACCGGTCACCCAGAGTTGCTTTTTGGCTCACAGAAGCTGGTCTTTGGCAAAACCCGGGACCTAAAGCGTGTAGCTTCAATTCAGACAGTCTCCGGCACAGGAGCCAACCATATGGCTGCTCTGTTCCTCGCTACCAACCTCAAACCTAAGAGGGTGTGGATCTCAAACCCAAGCTGGATTAATCACACAGAGATCTGGAAGCTTGTTGGCCCAGACGTTGAACAGCGATTTTATCCGTATTATGATATGGTACATCACAGAGTGGACATTGAGGCAATGACACGAACCTTGCGGAAGGAGGCATGTGAAGGAGACGTTATTATCCTACACGCATGCGCTCACAATCCCACTGGAGCAGATCTCACCCGCCAGCAATGGGAGACTGTCGCTGAGATTTGCAAGGAATCTGGTTTATTCGCGGTCTTTGACATGGCTTAGTGAGTAGTCTATACCGCCATCAAAGAATGTTCTGTATCTGACATCCTTGCGGTCAGGGCTTTGCGTCTGGAGACCTGAATCAAGACGCTTCCGCAATAACTCACTTCTTTGAAAGATCAGACCTAGAGTTCGCAGTGGCGCAGTCCTTCTCCAAGAACTTCGGTTTATATGGAGAGCGCGTAGGGGTTCTTCACATGGTTGTACTTGAGACCGACACTGCGGCTAAGGTCACCCCTTTACTAACCCAGCTGTCGCGGGCTGAGATAACTTCTTGTCCTTCATACGGTGCAAGAATCGTAGCCAAAATTCTGAGTAGCCCGGTTCTCTTGGGCCAATGGCAACAGGACCTAGTGACGATGAGTGAACGGATGAAAAGCATGCGTAAAGCTTTGTACCAAGGACTACAACGTAGAGCAGTCAGGGGATCGTGGGAGCACTTGCTTACAGACGTATGAACACCTCCCCCAGCTATCTTGTGGAGTTCAACTAACAAGGTTTATAGATCGGTATGTTTTCTATGACGGGACTCGCCCGTGATCAGGTCGATGAGCTCAGAACAAACCATCATATCTACCTCCTTCCTTCTGGCAGGTTGTCCGTGACTGGATGTAAGCCATATACCCAAGCTCCCGGTATATGATCAGTAAACTGACGAATCTTATAGTGACAAGCAACAATGTAGATATTGTTGTACAAGGCTTCCTTTCTGTGTTGGGCACGAATTAGCACTCAAGTTCTAGATGGTAAACTTCAGCTAAGCAAGCAATTTCGGTTACAGCAAGGTGTTAAAACCATTAAATCCTTTCTATAGCTGTAATTAGGCTTCAATATATCACGATTATAACAAAGACTATCAAGGGTGCTCTTCATCTATACTTTTTATGCTAGCTCGCCTATTACTGTTAACAATTAGATCTATTATTTTAATTAATCTAACGAATTAAAAGCTGTATAGCCTCTTGTGAGTTTAAGCATAAAAGGGAAATTCCTTGTAGTAATACTATGCGGCAAAAATCGCATATTAGTCACAACGAGCATTCCAGCTTGGATTGAAGAAGCCTTGTTCAGTTTAATTGCGTAGTTGATGGCTCACACCGCACCGCAGCTCGCCACCAAATGTTGCCCGGGCCCATGGTGGGGTGTGCCTGGCGAAAGAACCAAACGCCGATCCAATGGGCATCCTTTATTTTACTATTATGGGATTCAAGCTTGGGGATATGGCAGAAGGCCGATCCAATCGGCGTCTTTGCCTTTGGCCTTTAGGACATCATGATTGTGGAGGCGGAATTGGCATCAATATTCTAGACTGATAAAGTCTCTTGAAGTATCTAGTTTAAATGGCCATGGCAGGCACGCTGTATCTAAGCATTGTCTTCTAAAATACATCATTTCAGACTCCCTTTACATTTTTATACGATAACTATTCTAGTGCATTAAAATGTCTGACACTACACTTGATCGGCTTTCAGCACTAGATACCAATACGGTATCCGACGCCTTGGACTTTCTTGGTCTCCCTGGAGCTACGAATGGTCTTCGGCCCCTCTGGGACTGCCCCAAAATCGTCGGCCACGCCAGCACTGTCCAACTTGGACCCAAGAAAGAGGATGCTCCAGCTACGACACATCTGATCACACCAGTGATAGATGCTGTAGCAACAAGCGATCGCATCCTTGTCATCGCTGGTGGTGTAGAAGGAATCTCTTCCTGGGGTGACATCATCGCCAACGCCGCCAAGGTCAAGAAAATCCGTGGATCTATCATCGATGGCATGAGTCGTGACATTGATGGAAGTCGGGACATCGGCTATCCTGTCTTTGGTCGTGGTGTGACTATGATCAGCGCACGCAATAGATTGGTTCAGATCGGTTCTGGCGTGCAGGTTGAGATACGCGGTGTCAAGGTGGACGAGAACGACTATGTGATTGCGGATAACTGCGGCGTGGTTTTCATACCAGCTGATCGTATTCAAGATGTCCTGGAACTGGGCGAGCGCATCGATCGTCGCCAGAATGGAATGGTTCAGGAGGTACGAAGCGGCCGCTCTGTGGCAGAAGTCATGCATGACACGCAATTTGAATCCATTGGATCTTCGGCTACTCCCTATAGGTCAGCAAGGCCTGACGAGCCTCAAAATCCCAACACGGCTAATCCAGAAGACCAAGAACTGGTCAGTCTATTCGCCGATTCCGACACCCCGGGAGTTTCAGACGCCCTCGACAAGCTTGGTATCCCAGGACAAGCATTCGACATCATGCCCCTGGCGAATTACAATAAGACCACAGTCGGGCCCGCTTTCACAGTTCGTTATGCCCCTGCCAGTGACCCTCCAGGAAGTGTTGGTGATTTCATCGACGACGTGGCCGTAGGCGATGTCGTTGTAATTGATAACGGTGGCCGCACAGACTGCACTGTTTGGGGAGATATAATGACGCAGTATGCCGGCCTGCGTGGTGTTGCGGGAACAGTCATCAATGGTGTATGCCGTGATGTTGACCGTGCTATCAGCGACAATTACCCAATTTTCTCCTCTGGGCGCTGGATGCGGACGGGCAAGGATCGAGTCCAGGTTGAAGGGGTCAACGAGTCGATTGGCGTCGGTAAAGTACGTGTCAGCCCGCGAGACATTGTTGTAGCCGATGCAAATGGGGTTGTAATTGTGCCACGAGACAGGGCTCGTGAGGTGGCTGCAATTGCGAGCCGTATTGAGAAGAGTGAGCAAGGCATTAGGGAAATGATATGCAAGGGATCTACTATTGCTGAAGCGAGAGAGAAGCTTGGCTATCACACTCTACAGCGTAAGGAATAGATATGAAGGATTGTTCAACAGCGTCATTTATCGACTGGATAGTCTAGCATCACAAAATACTCCATTCATCGG
Organism: Fusarium odoratissimum NRRL 54006; assembly: GCF_000260195.1. Lineage (NCBI taxonomy): Eukaryota > Fungi > Ascomycota > Sordariomycetes > Hypocreales > Nectriaceae > Fusarium > Fusarium odoratissimum. The sequence goes on along the minus strand of NW_022158716.1, from coordinate 185,866 downwards.
TTCTGCACTATTCCTGCCAGCATATCTGTTGAAATGCATTATCGTAGATCCAGTCATCGAGAAATGAAAGGTTCAAAGGTGAGCCATCCGCTGCCTGAGTACCAAGCTCTGTGTTGTGTAAAACCGGGACTTCCAATGGTGGATTGGCCATTGCGCGTTGGAAGACTTCTGTAGAGCCAAGGTCTTGAGATATCGGCAAAGCATTTGGTTGACAGGGTGTAGAACGCCATGCTTCTAAGACTATCTGTATCTCCTTGATATGAGCATAGAACTCCATGGCTGCAGGATTTCCATTCTCTTCTAGCTGCTGTAGAAAGCCTGCTACAATTTCAAACTCTTCTCTATCATTCTTCGAGGTATCCTGACCTAGTGTGCTCGCTATCGCGAGGATCACTGCAGCAGAGAAAAGGTGTTGTACGTAAGAGTAATCGAAGGTGTGGAATTCGCCATTCACCCAGGACCGCAATAACAGCTGGCAGGATTGTCGAGCAGCGCTGACGCACGCGTCTGCCGCTTCGCGAGCTGCGTCTGGAAGAGGATTTTCTCTCGGCGCTGCCGCAGCCTCATCTACCTGTCGACGAAAGCAGAAGAGGAGTGCAGGCCTCGTTGCTAAGATGAATAACTAGAAGGGTTAGCAAGCCTAAGTATGACTCAGATATGCACGCAAGAGTATGTAATGCATGTCATTAACTTGAGATAGAGTAATTCACGAACAGCGTACCTGGTTAAATGACACCTTCAATCTAGAGATAGCAGACTGGGAGTGATCCTCAGTCTCGTCGGTGCGACTGAAGTCAGCCTTTACCTGATCTGGTAGTTCCCCCTTCCAGTGATCAAGCTCCTCTCGAATCCTTGCAACCCTTTGAAGAAATGTACCGCGCTGAGGTGTCCGGACATAGAGAGATCTAGAGATGTTCCCTGCGATCTTGGCAAGTCGCACAATAGCTAAAAAGTGAGAATGATCGCCAAAGTCTTCCGAGGTGAGAGCAGGGCTGTTGGAGGGTAGATCGACCGAGATGTCTTCGTCTGATATGAGTAGCGGAAGACCAATCTTTGAAGATAACAGACGGTCGAGGATATAGACTGACCACCACACCCGGATGCGATGCTCTCTTAGTTCAGGATCTGCAAGGTAGGTGTCGCCAATGTTGAGATGGAGACCCATCACGGTCGCAAGGCGCATGGCTGAACCAACGAGTGTACACGCAGAATGTCGGCGATTTGCCTCGAGCGAATACAGAGTCTGCACCATAAGTCAGCGCGAGTGGGAGGATGAAATGAACCATGAGAGGACTCGCCAGAATCAAGGTTGTCTCGATCACGTCGAGCTGTGGCCTTTCGTTGATCATACGGACAGTATCGCTGGCAACTGCAAAGTAGGCTAACCCAGGAAGCCTTTTGCTAGAACTCAGACATTTACTTGATCTTAGTTCACCAAGTGCAAACAAAGCCCACATCTTGGATTTCATAATAGGGCTAACGCCAGCGTTGCTTGGGTCTAAACAGAAGGTGTTCAGCGCCGAGAGTATCTCGCTGCGCCGCACTACGTGATAGCTACACCGGAGAAATTTCAGCGCTGTCTGAACCAAAAGCCTGGCGCGGGGCGGTGTCGGCCAGGCTGGATTCGTAGTGACCAGGAGGCGTAGATCGTCGTCGGAAGCGAACTGTGTGCGAGGGATGTGACTTGGTGTTTGGGAAGATGAGGCAAATTGTCGGAAGCGAGTCGCAAACGCTGCATCGGAAATCTCGCCTATCCAGATGGGCGTATCGGATGTTCTCGTGTGGGCGAACCAGTCTATTTCTTCCAGTATCTTCTCCTCAGCAGCATCTTGATGGTCGTTGGATGTCGGAGTAGGTTGCCAGGGTGCATCTGTATGTCTAGGTTGTGGCGACTCAGGATGGATCTGGGCACGTAATTCCTCATTCTCTTGAAGGAGGCGGTCAAGGAGACTATATCATGAGAGTTTCATGGTTACCAGACTTATTCTCCAACAAATTAAAATACCACATAAAATGACGGAGAAGGGCAAATCTATGGCGAGGCAGCGATAGGGATGATGCTACCTTTGGTTTACCCTGATCTGCCGATCTCGCGTCGGATACACGCATTCAGATGCCAAAGAACAATTGTTACATGGTTTATTCCCAGAGCATTTGATCTTCCGAGCATGGCAATTACGACACCTAGATGCGAAAGGCGACAGAAGCGAATTAGCCCTGGGTCCAAGGTCCTTGTAGCCATTTGCAACTTACGCGATGGATTTCTGCCGGGGTAATTTCGACGGATCGGAACGATATCGGCGTGTATTACTGCGAGTGGTAGAGGGTGGCATGTTGTAGCTAGGTAAGATAATGGGGGAAAATGGGAATAAGTTAGAGCTGGACTGAGATAAAACAATTGATGGAATAAGTGGCAGATATGAAAAGGAGGGGATAGGTAGATTTTTATTATCGGTGAATGGTTAAACTCGCCGCTTTCTTAGCGTGAGCAAGTGCGGCATGTTCTAGCATTAGTTTAGCATAGTAGTGCCTTTTCCCTAGACTTAGTGGACTTATTCCAGAATCTGTTTCCTGGCAGGGCGATTAAGCTAAATTTTTTAAGACCCTTATCTGGGGCAACTACATGATCCACTACCCAGAGCGGGCACTATTCCCAAAAGTTTATTCCATTAGGCAGGTACGGAGCTTCCTATTTTGGGTCTGAATTCACAGCAATCCAATAACACGACCAATGATTCCACAATAAGAAAAAGAATTAAAATAGCAGTAGAAAGCGATATTAGTGCTATAAGGATAGGCATAAGGCAGTAAATAAACCTAGTAGTAAGCAAGTGAATTTATACAAAAAAGTAGTCCTTGCACTCTCTAAGCCTTCAAATGTTGCAAAATCCTGTCAACTTCCTCACCTGCTGCCACGAGGATATCTTCCGCCTCGCGAGTAGGCTTCCATCCAATCTTTCGTCCATGCTCAGCTACAAAGGTGCATCTGCCAAGCAAAAGAGAACAGGTTAGTTTTTCATGCAAGGAATAAAAGAAACAGCATTTTACTTACGTTCCACCAAGTTGTGGAGCAACAAAGTCCTTTGGGCAGTTCAGAGCATTTGCCATTTTTTGAAGTATCTCGTCATCTGCATCTTGAACCGTAGCGTCATCGATGATACCCCGTTGAGCAAGGGTCTTTCCAAATGCATTGTAGATGTCATTCCACGGTACACTTCCCGATGATGCAAGGTAATAGCCGAGCTTTCCATGTCCTGGATCCTGACCTATCAAGATTGTGCGCAAGATCTGTACATAGAGGTTGGTGTTATCGGCAATGTGAGAAACGGGCCAGATCTGTATCAATAAGTAGGTTAGCTAAGTCTGAATGATGATGATTTGTTCAAACGAACCGGGGCTCCAGCGTCGGTTCGATACACCCTTCGAAGTGCCTTGGCTGCCTGCACAATGGCGACCGTCTGAATTGAGATAGGGTTCCCAAATCCGCGGCCTTTACCATCTACAAAGTAATATTATCATCAGTCTTCGGGTGATAGAGCCTAGACAGGAAGAGCCTACAAACAATACAAGGCGCGAAAATATAACTCTTGACTTGACTGGCTTCGGAGAGTTCAATGATGGTATTATTCGTGTCCAGAGCCTGCCAAATCTGTCAATGCTACAATGACAGCCAAAAATCCCGCACTTGGGAGGACGCAGTGTGAATAGACTTACCTCCTGAAATCTCATCAAAGGTGCTCGTTGAGCTTTCTGCACGGCAAACAACTCTGGGTCATTGTCACTCAATTCACGGTCGGTCGGAGCACCGGAATGGCTTGAAAACATCTTGGCACCAGTGGTCTGCTATAATCAGTATTCGCGCCCTCTATTTGCTTTCTGACAATAATCCATACATGTAAGAAATGAACATCAGAGCCGGTCTTCTTCTTGAGCTCGCCGAGGGCCTTGATAAAGAGCTTCTGAGAAGCGGGGGAGACAGCGTTAATCAGAAAAAGGACAACGGTTATTTCATGGCTTAGAACAGCTTCGCGCACGGCATCCTCGTTATAGACGTCCAATGTCAGAGGTTCTGCACCTAACTGCTTGACGGCATCGGCTTGCTCTGAGCTTCGAATAAGTGCAAAAAGCTGCCCGTATTCGGGTAACTCTGTGCTGGCAAGTTCCGCCAGGAGGTCTCCACCAAGATAACCAGAGGCGCCAGTCAAGAGGATATTATGAGGCATAGTATGCGCAATGACGATGTTGGAAAATGAAGTTATAAAGAGATACCAGAGTTGATGGTATTATTTATATGAAGTAATATATTAATAACATAGGATAATGAGAAATAGTGATGAAATTCTGAACTTTGAGAGGCAGCTCTGTGGAGTAGTCTAAAGTTTGGTTGTATCAGGTAAGACGTGATTTGTAATACTTGTTCGGTAAAAGCGCATCATTGCCGACGATCACGTTAAAAGCATAATCTACCGAGTAAAAGCCTTCTGCTATAATAGTGCAGATTAAAAATGATTATGCTGGAGAGAAGGGCATGATTCGTGCTATGCTAAATGGTTCACGTCATGAGAGCAACTTTCTGACACCGTTCAATCTGATGGGCGCTGGTGTTTACGCTTAAGATGGCTATGAAAATCTGATATTAAGTTGCTAAAAACCTGGGTCGATTAAATCCTTTACTTGGAAGAGAAAATGTCGTTGGACGCAAAGCATCATCGTCGTTATATCTTTCAAAAAAAAAAAAAAAAAAAAAAAAAATACTGGCGCTGCCTGAGATATCTGTGTTCACTTGTTTGGTCTCAAGACTTACCAAACCTATGCCCCCTCTATCACCCAGTCGGTCGGTTGCGCATTGGCTTTGCTATCTGGCAAGGCGGTGGGATAATGAATTGGATCGTGTCAAGCAAATGGACATCTAATGGCGGACTCGTGGCGCAATCTAGATTGCCATCGTTCTGTTATAGGAGCATGGATTAGATCTCTTAAACTCTCCTACCCTAGAGAGTCAATTTGACTGAGAAGCCCGATTGCTTGTGATGTTCATTTTCTTTGTTGGGATCCACCTGCGTCTATAAGATCCTGGCTTCACACTAGTCCGGATTAGGTATATCCGCAACTTACGGCGTAGTCCAGTCTACATTATATCGGAAGTCTTGCAAGTTGTGGCAAACCTATCTCGCTCTTCTGGTCCTGGGTTTACGAAAGGAGATGTCTGTGAAGAAACACTGTGTCAGCGATGTCAGGCTCTCGTCCAGACTCGGAGATTCCGCCAGCCACGGAGTCACGGACAGCTCTGTTATACGTACTCTAGTACCACCCACCAAGCAATAACCCCCTGACCACAATTCCAATCACCGCAAGTACTTTCTCTCGTGGACTTGTTGGCTTCCGGCCCTGATTCACGGGATCGGCATTGCATGGCAAGCGTTGTCGCGGGGCCCCGCACGTCGAAAGGAGAGAGAGAATAGGTGTCTATTGACTTTCACTATCATCTGTGCCCCGCTTGGGGTTCTGACTAGCTACCTTAATTGACCAATTCACAAGATATGTGTGTTACAGTGGCCATTGAATTATTCCTACTGTTAAAGCAGCTTTCAGCTGGGTAGAGATGGATGACGTAAAGCGAGGGGATGGGAGCGACTCGAAAGCTCGTGAATGACGGAAGTGAGAGCTATTCGCCTGTGTCTATTCGTGTGTCACTATAGTCTTTGCCATCCAGATTATAGCAATTTATATAAGATTGACATATACGGCAACAAGGCCGCCCATATCACATAGATAGATAGGTTTTGAGAAAACGCGTTGGCTGTATTTGCCTTCAGTGGATTCCTTTTCCTCTTGATGGCTGATCTAGACCTGTTTCCTTTCATGCCGTATCTAGATTAATACCTATTAACCCCAGCTGCCCAGTTAACGACAATCTGAGCCAGGTATTGTCTGTCAAAGTCATCTCCGCCATGGTGCGGCCCTTCCAAATTTGGTAGCTGCGGATCGGTACTACCTAGGTAAGTAGCTCCGCTAGTGCACACCCTGGAGTTTCTACATATCACTTAATCAACTCGGTCTGGGTTATGTTCTAATTGTGGGATTATAAGGCTCCACCTAGACAAAACTTCCATATTTTATTAGGGAACAGAAGGAAAGATTCCCTGAATCATTCAATGGTTACGTCAAGAGTAGTACATTCCACTAGCTCATACTAGCCAGTCCGAGGAGAGGTTGGGATTATAAGAGCCCAAGACTCGCCAACTCTGAGTAAGTATCATCATCTCAATCCAGATCTCACAAACATCTAAGACGACCATGAGCATCCTCTCAACCAGATCCGTAGCCTCAAAGTGCCTGAAATGCCCGGCATTCCAGGCTGGCAAATGTGCGGGAACCATCCCCAACAAACGACGTATGGCAACAGAGGCCGTGCCTCCCACCCGGAAGAACAAGAAGGAGGGAGATATTTCGTCTGTTTTCACATCATTCTCTGGTCGAAAGGCCGAGCCGCTCCCTGATAGATACCTAGATCTCAAGCGACAACTTACTATTGGGTTTGAAGAGCAGATTCAAAAGTCGTGGGATGATTTAGTTGAGGTTCTCAAGGTCCGAACCGAAGAGGTTGCTACGAAAAGGGAAGGTGTAAGTTCATGAGCCAATTGTCTTTCTGTCTCCAAGACAAGACTCGGTGCTAATAGAACCTAAAACAATAGATCATTCCTCAGGTCCAATTCTCTGATATCCAAGCCAACACTGTACCCTCCTCCAGCATTGAGGCTGTTCGAAGGACTGGTGTCGCTGTTATCAGGGGCGTCATGCCCAAGGACTCTACCGAAGCGCTTCTTGAAGATGTCCGTGGCTACTTCTCGAGACATGCCTTCAAGGGCTTCCCTGCGGACTCAGATAAGAAGGTTGGTCTCCAATAATTACTCATGCTTTTTTAAAACTGAGTCTAATCTCCATTTGTTAGGTTGTTTATGAGTCCTACTGGAGTCCATCCCAGGTCAAGGCACGATCGCACCCCAACATGCTTGCTACGCAGACGTGGATGAACCATTTCTATACTGCTGACGCTGATCAAAAGAGTAAGCACACTCTAATACAACTTGAGCTGATACAAGAGCTGATACAAGAGCTGACCTGGTTTTGACAGTTGATCTCAACACTCCCCTCTCATACTGCGACCGAGTTCAGATTCGTCCCCCTGGAGATACCCAATTTGCCCTTTCGCCCCATGTAGATGGCGGAGGTGTTGAAAGGTGGGAGGATAAATCCTACAATCACGTCTACCGAAAGATCTTCCAAGGAAAGGTATGATAATGATGAGAGCTTCTGAAGCCGGAGTGTAGCTGACATTACACAGTGGGACGAGTATAACCCATGGGATCTCACTGGTCGACTTGATGCCAACATGAACATGCACGACGGACCAGGAGGATGTTCCGTGTTCCGAACCTTCCAGGGTTGGCTCGGACTATCTCGCCATGGACCTCAACAAGGTACTTATACAAGGTTTATTAGATGAACGAGTCGCTAACAAGATTAGGAACACTGGTTGTCCATCCTATTCTGCAGCCTTCTACAGCCTACTGGATGCTTCGACCATTCTTTAAGCCTACTAGAAACGGTTCCCTGGATGGATGGAAGTTCTCTCTTGATGATGACGATGGCAACGTCTTCCTTCACGGCGCCAACCCCGGAACAGCACAGGAGCACAACCCCGACCACCACCCTCACCTCCGATTGAGCGAGACTATGATCCCATATCCTACTGTTGAGCCCGGTGATACCGGTGAGTTCTGTTAATTGGTTAACTTGAAGCAAAGCGAGATAACGCTAACTTGTGCAGTGTTCTGGAGCGCGGACACTATCCACGGTACAGAGAACAACAATACAGGCGATGTAGATGCCTGCGTGTTCTATATCCCATCGGTCCTATTGACTCCCAGCAACGCGGTATGACGTTTTATACCCCTCGAGAAGAGCCTTTGCTAACTATTCTCAGCATTACGTCGCGAAACAGAGGGACGCCTTCCTACAGGGAATTCCTCCGCCTGACTTCCCCGGTGGTGCCGGAGAGTCCGAGTTCTCTGACAAGGCCACCACCGAGGACATTCTGAGTGACTCTGGAAAGCGAGCGATGGGTTTAAGCCCTTTCAGCACTTCAGAGACAACTAAGGAGAAGGAGAGTCTAGTGTCTGAGGTAAACAAGATTCTGGGCTACTAAGCCCGATATAGGGAAGAAGCATAGCTTTGTAGTAGGGAAAGGTAGTGGACAGATCCCTACTTAAGAGTATCTCTTCCTCCCAGAAGGTAGCTTTATCTGCTGGCAAGTAAACTCACTTGAAGTACCGGGATTGCGTCCCAAGGTGCATTCTTAAGTAATAATCCTAGTTCCGCTGTCCTCTTTGGTGTCGTGAGATCAAATACTATCAAGATGTCCATGACAATTATATGCCTCTTTGGGGTTTTCACCCTTGTATTTATAGTATGGATATTTGTGCTACGAGCATGGCTCACATTCCCACTTATTCTACAATTCATGTTTCCAAGCCGACCGCTTCTCGCATTATCCTCCGTGTGGCAAGCATTCCAGTCCACAACTCGATTTGAGGGAGTCCCTGTTCAACGAAAAGTCCAGGCACACGCCTAGTAGTGTAGATCATGGTTCAGGTTTGGAGATCCACAAGATAACGAGGCATTGACTGTCCTCGAACTCACGTTGTCACTTCCGTGGCGACAGGTGACTCTTCCTGAACCTATACAGAGTGTATATCTAGAGTTGCACGACACATGGACGACAATTCACTTGACATTGGGCACGACACCCGCATAACAAAGCGCCGCCGCGTCACGCTCGCCTGCAACTTCTGCCGCACCAAGAAGATCAAGATCAAGTGCGATGGCGCGGAACCAAAGTGCTCCACCTGCAATCTATACGGCGCTGCCTGTGACTACCCGCAACGTAGTAGGAAGCCGGAGTTCCGGCCGGACAACTCCAGCATCTCCTACAGCATCAGGCGACGACCGAGTTCTTGCTGGGATATCTCCTTGCTCAAGTGGCCGACATTGAAGGAGCCGTCAAAAGTGCCTTGGAATGTCTGGAAGGTGATAGTAGAGCTGATAACGATCGGTACCAAGGAGTTTGGAGGAACTCTCGATTAAAGGAGATTACCCTTATGATGGGAAAGCTAACGCTGGTAGCGTTTAAAGTCTAGGTTATTACACAAAATGGCTTTTTCTTATGCTAGCTTTGGCTTATAAAGGCATTCCTATATACTGCTGTGATTATTCAGATACTAGGCTTGCAGTTAAAGTCATAGTTATAGCCAGGGTTGTAGTCACAGGGAAAGAAGAGGAAGCCAAAGGAATATATTGCCCTTAGTAATATATAAAGTGTCCTTATTTACCCATGTAAAATGCTGCTAAAAGCGATCTATTATATCTTTATAGATAACCTCTTTTCCTTACCAAATACCTTCCGTGCCCTTTGCGATACCGGCTATGGTGCCATAGGCATAGCGCGCCCTAACTGTGGCATCACGAAGGAGCTGAAGGATGCCAAAGAGGATGATAAATCCGGCAAAGGCCCCTTTCCCCTTCATTCTAATGAGGTATGAGCTATCCCTATAGAAGACTGCAAGGTATGGTTATTAGACGGGATTTCTACGTATGTTCCTTACTAATTCGTCTTTCCTAGGTCGTGTAAATCGGTTAGCAGGATAGCAGCTACATGCCTTTTCGTTATATCCAAGCTGTGGGCATCGCCTTCCGCCGCGGCCCTTGGCAAGCCCTCCTTTGGTCCTTCCTTCTCGATATTGCCCTTGTTAATAGCTTCATTTTACAGCTCAAGATGACCTCCTCTAAGTGGCCTCCCTTTAAGACCCTTCAGAAGTGGAAGGAATGCATCTGCAACGACAAAAAAGAGATATCGTACAGGGAAGAAGAGGACATCGGTGATACAGAAATACATAAAAAACACATACAAAGAGATATCAACCATGTCTGGCGAGGTGTCAAATCAGACTGCCTAGCTTGTAAGGGCTTTAGGGAGGGGCAGCCCCGACCCTTTAAGAAAAGGAAGCTCGAAAAAGGATCCCTGCAGCCAATAACAGGCATAAGAACCCAGGGGCCAGCAGACGAGGTACGGCTGCAAAGTGTGTGATGTAGCTATTTATAACAGAGACCTGCTGGTACTTCTATTACACACCAAATTAGGTGTGTTTAAAGGTTCCCTTTGATCTCATCATTTTGATTGGTCTTACACCCTTGTCGTGACCCCGCTGGAGGCTTGTTCCGGTCAAAGATAGGGGCTCGCGGCTGAACGTCGATGGCATGTGAATAGTGGATTATGGAAATGTCTGGTACCCCGCTTGTGGCTGGCTGAGCTGAGCAGCTCTAAGCAGTAAAGATGCCTTCATATGGTACACAGTATATATATTACAAGTCACTGGAGACCGGTTCCAATTACTAATCAAGTCAATGGCAAAGCTTGATACAAAGTCTGCTGGCTTGCATAAGCCCATCGCAACATGATCATTACGATATCAATCTTCATATTGTTAAAAACCTGTTATCTGGAACATTTGACGTGACTTCGAGACTTCTCGCAGTGTTATCTCAAAATTCAAGGGCCGCAGATAGTCACCCAACCGATTACCAAATCGTGACTGGCCAAGCTTCTAAGATGGTGTGTAGGTGAACAAATCACAGTGGAATTCCCCATCAGAAAGCCAACTACAGGACCCCCGCAATTCAAGTACTAGATTTGTCTAGACCAGCCAAAATGATATAGCATGTGTAATTCTTACATTCAAAAGTCCAAATAAGCTTGAAATACGAAGTAAAGTACTGTGGTTTCATGCTAAATATGATAGATCTTTTTGATAGTCTCACATTCCCAATCCCTTCCGTTTTCCTGCGGAGATCAAGCCGGAATATGCCGGACAGAGATCATAAGTCTCGACTGCTTTGTATCGGAGAATTACTTGTCCAAACACATCCTAAACTGGAGCCAATAACACTCCCGTAATTCGTGCAAAACACGAACCAGGCTATTAGCCCTATGGATATCTCCCCCGGTGTGACGTTCAAGAGCAGACGCAGTGGTCTAAGGTGGAGGCGTTTGTTCGGCCACGAGCGGCAATTCTCCGAGATATGGTGAAAGAAAAAGGGACAGCAACAGATAGGAGAGCATTTTGGTATGTAGAGTAATGGTTCATTGTGTTCACCTAAAAGCTAAACGCATTCTCCTGCGAAACCATCCCCTTGCGAACCGCTGCCGCCATAGTGCCTAAGGCATCCCCAACGATAACCAGGTTACTGACTTTCAGGCCGTGTAGCCCGCTGGAATCCTTTACAAAAGTAAGATAATAAGCCCTCGGGATCTAAATCACGTTCAGTACTTGGCTGGCGTATCTGCACATCCCAAACGATACTCACACGTAGCTCCCAATTGATTCCCCTTTTATCCGAACAGTTCTTCTCTCCTGGCTTTACGAAGTTAGTGTATAGATTCGCATACACCATGCCATTATATCCGTCTTCCGTATCCTGGATAAAAGCAGAGAGAGGCTCCATTGAAAATTTGTCATAGAACCGGGTTGTATGAATTAGCCTCTTCCAGGCCTCCTCTCCTCTGAGGGTCTGCCCGCTTTGGGTTTGGAACTCAAAATCCTGCGTGAACCACTTAGTATGCGGCCCCGACTGGGAGACCTTGGTCTCGCAGAAGTCAGTGTTGAAGTTGCTCAAGTATCGCAAAGTAGGATGTTCCAGCGCCTTGTCATCCCACCCTTTAAAAGAACCAACGAAGCAAGGCTTAGTTCCGTAAGACATGGTAACAGAGAGGACTGGACCGTGTATTGATCCAGAGGGTAAAGCTTATTTAATCTTAATAATAGATTTTAAATAAAAAGTAGTTAGAGAAAATTAAAACTTTAAAGGATAGGGATAATAGTTCTTATATAGACTATCCAAGAGGCTCATTATATATATCTACTGTTAATATATTTTCTTATTACTTGAAAAGGTAAGACTGCCAGAAATAGTAAAATGGTTAACGTAATTAAACAATCATTTTCCCAAGCCACTTACTTAGCAGGTATAAAGGTGCACTTCTAGCCCTAAAGTCAAAGTCTCCTCTCGATCCCTATAGCAGCCACCGACGTGCCGATGATTCACGGGGGATAATGAGAAGATTGGATTTTCGCACGATCGAGAGGGTGCTATGATGACGGAACCTGATGTTAATTGGATGTAGGAGATTTGCATTAATGAGCCGCTGGCGGTCTAGATTTCAATTAGAAGTAAAGTCCAAAACCTTGTTTGAAGACGTGCTATAAGCGGCTGCAAAACCTCGAAAGCCACTTACTCCTAAGGCTCTATGCCAATTACTTTAAAATAGATAAATATTATAAGTAGAAGCAGGGTTAGAATAGTCGTGGATATCAGTAAGATTTTAGTTATAGGTTAAAATTATAATTAAAAGTTTAAAATAAATCTGTTGTAATGAAAGATAATATATAAATTAAATAAAATCATAATCTAGTATTCCATAGGAGAAGAGGTCGGCGGCCCCACCGATCAATGGTATACATGCCAGGGATTGTTGAGGCAACATTTATAGCAGAGGTAATCATAGATATCACAAAGCCACTTGAGATTCCAGAATTTTGGAAGTATTTAGTGCAATACTAAGTCTTAGTCATTGAATCTTCTCAGTTCGGAATAGCTCTACTTACGTAAAAATGAAGTTCACTACTAAGTTGCTGCAAAACCTGAATAGCCATGCCCGTACACTGGCGTTTCAGCAGAGGCGGGCGGAAGCAGTCTAACCAGGACGCTTCTCCAAGACTCTTCTCATAATTATAGCTGGCCTGGATCTCGGCCAACTCAGCCTCCAAGGCAGGGTGATCGGATGGAAGACGGCGGATTCGCCGAGAGAGCATGCAGCCTTCTCTAGCTGATCTTTCATAATAAGAAACCGAGGTGGTTTGGGAAGAACCAGCATGCCAAAGCACAAGAAAAGCGACCAAGCGAACTGGACGGCAACCGGGATACGATAGGATCCCGTATTATTTCTCATACTCGTAGTATTATTGATGACCGCAGCCAGCAGAAGGCCGATCGTTATAGCCCACTGGTAGGCCCCAATGATCACACCTCGGATCCATTTGGGAGCAGTTTCGGACTGATAGAGGGGGACTGTATGAGACCAATTAGTCACCAGAGCTGAGGATTATAGGATAAGAAAGCATACTCATTGCCGAGATCATGCAGACGCCGATACTGGCAAAGAATCTGCCGGCAATGAACATTGGGATAGCAGTAGCAATCGTTTGAAGAATAACACCAAGCTTAAATACCCAGCAGGCAATAATAAGACCAGATCATCGGCCGAGATAATCGCTAAATAAGGCTGTGATTAGAGCTCCGAAGAAGGTGCCTGCAGAAAGGATCAAGACAAGAGTTGATTCTTGGGAAGTAGTAATATTAGGGTTGCCATCGGAGTCCATGTAGCCAGTACTGAAGAGTTTCTGCCAGTAGGGCATGAAGAGGATGCCTGAGATTGTCCAGTATCTGGACAAGAAGTCAGCTTTGGGAGAGGTTGCATAATAAGCATAGGGCCACACCGTAACCAAATAGTACTCCTCCGAATGCAACAAAGAAGCCCATGGCAATGGCTGGCCATGTTTTGCCTGCTTCGCCCTCCGGTCGGGATAGAGAAGTCTTGCGGAAAAGTTGCATAGTGGAGTAAGAAAGAGAATTTGCTAAGAGTGACCTATCATCAGTCGACATCCGTGCACAAACCTCCAGACTAACCGGGGTAACCAGAACAAGGTTGGAAGACGGAGAAACGCTGGGGGGAAAGGAAGGATCGGGGGGCTCAACACGGACGTCGGCCCCGCAACAGGGGGATGGACAGTAGTGACATGGTAGCCCCCGGAAACACTTCACTGAGCAATGTCACTGGGTGTAGTCAAAGAGGGGATTCTAGGGAGCAGTGAGGGAAACCCGACAGGTGAGTCTAAGCAATCTTGTCCTTCGCCACGGAGCCCTTACCCTTTCCGATGACTGGTTGATTCACTCCTTGAAGTGCGCGTTGAGCGTATTTGAAAAAGTGCTCTGGATCTGGCTTGAGGTGTGGCAGGTTCTGTGTTCTATTATACTGGTTTTTCAGTTCAAATGGTGTCGCAGCCTGCCATTCTCATTTTATGCCTGCTGGTGAAGTCACCAAATCAAGGAAGACCGCAGCTTGTTGCGTGATTAACTTATCAAGCGTAAAGTATACGGCTCATCAACTGCACATCAGGAGTAAAATATTATATAAACTAGAGATCGAGGGACCTCGCATCTACGGCAAAGTCCATATTGACTATTTGGTACATTGCTATAATATTGACTTTGGAGATTCTGGCAATCCTTTTCCAATTTTGACTCAGTAGGAGTACTTAAGGCTAGTTTGCTCGCTATATGAACCATTGTAGGAGCTTGCTTCTTAGATATCAGGCAATAATACAGTAGCAGATAAAGACCCTAATTAGAATGGCCATCTGCAGTCCTTTTGAGTTGCTAATGATCTCATGTCATCAGGAACCATCGCCTCAACACCTATTGGAGACACGTGAGAAGTCCGCGCGGCGACCTTTGCCTTCACTATTACTAGTAAATTCCCAGCCAGTAGAATTGCAATCAGTACTAGGGTTCTTGCTAGTAAAACGCCCCAAGCAATAAACATACCTGTCACTAGAAACTCAGGTGCGAAGCCGATGCAGGTGACATACCCTATCACATCTAATGTAACAATCACGATCACTCACAAGGCAAAACCGTCAACCAGTACAACCCAGCCGGAGACTCGTGGCGATAGTAAGGAAAGTTCTGATGTTTCAATATGGAAGAAGTATTCAGCCATTATAAAAAGTCTACCAAATGGACTTGAGGGTATTTAAAAGTAGTCTTACAAATTTTTCATAAATGTTGCATACCCATTGAGACTGATTTTAACAGATGACCCACAGGCCGACCCATCCACGCACAGAGACAATGAGGACTTACTTGAATAGGATGAAAAGAAGGAGTCTCAGGAAGATAACGAAAATAAGTTAACGAGCGAAGCCAATGAATGTTCTGCTAAAGAACATTGATGAGTATTGCCTATGGGCTCCGATGATGAGTTCGAAATGACATGCGAGAGTATGAATGTGGAAATCAGTACGGAGTAGGGATTGAGAATTTGATTCAGGGCGTTTGTCACAGTCCTATGGCCGCCATAGTATGGCGCCAATAGCTGGAAGCTAAGGCGAATAACATCGTTGGACTGTACTCCACCAATGACAATGTTACTTATGGGACTATTCACATACATAATTAACTATAAAAGGAAGTTAGGATAAGGCGGCCGCTTCGGGCCTTTTTCGCCGTGCCACTTGAGTGCCGACGCTTGGAAAGGAACATAACGGGTCAAAGCCCACTTTGGCCCGCCAAAAACCCCGCCGAAATACGAGGAAATTTCGTTTACCTTACTACATGCATTAGTGTTACCTGAGCCTTGTCTCTTTTTTCTGTATTTCTATATAACCAAAGGCTTTCATAAGCATCACAAGTCATTACACATCCACTTAGTCAGCTGTAATTTATCCACCTATTGAACACATGAGATATGATACTCTAAACACCTGGCCGAGGTTTAAACCATATAGTCCTTATATATAAACGCATCTTGAATGTGCTTTTTTTTATTTCTCAGGCTTCTCAGCAACCATTAGCACTCTCTGCATTCATCAATCTTCCATATCAAAACATCATGCATCTCCCCTCAGTCTTAACCCTAATCGCCGGCCTTCCAGCCGCCATGGCCGCTGCGATATCGAAACCCGAGCATGAATCCGAAGGAATTTTCAAAAGAGGCGACTATTGCTATAACACGGGTAGCAATAACAGCGGCTGGCGATCCATTCCTTCGCAGGACATCCAAGGACTGATTGATCAACTTTACAAGATTGGCGGTAACACATTCCTTCTCCATTTCCAAACTAGCGGCCAGCAATGGCAGTTTGAATATAGATGGGGCCAGGCCAAGATCTGTGTAGCGAATGAGTACTGGGCCGCCCAGAATACTCACCTCAAGATGAGCGAGGCAGCTTGGGTTGTCAGCTATATTCGTGACAAGTGCAGCTCACAGTAAGTTCAATATGGCCCCCATTTGACAACGACTAGATCTGACATTTAAATAGCATCGGCGACGCAATCTGTCACGGTGACACTGGTCTGAATCTCCAAGCTATGCTTCGCCATGTTAATGACCCTTGCGAGCATGCATAAAAAGTTCATTGGCGCCGAATAGCGATACATCTTGTTCACAAACACATAGCTATTTCACAAATACATATATACTATTGCAGTCTATCTCCGCTTCGCAGAGGACGAAGAACTTGATGGGTTCTTGCTTAATCTTCCATCGGCTTCAAAGTTTCTAGTTGTGACAAAACGGTTACCATCTCGACAGGCATGCCTCATTGGCCAGCAACCCCATGCATTATAGTCTGCATCTTTTTCATCTCAAATGGCAGATTTCGGGCTGGTCCTATACCGTAGTTTGTCTTTTGGAAAAAGACCCAGGCCTTTATGACGTTAAATCTCAAAGAGACATCTTGCCCTAAGCTCCCGGTGTTTGTCTGATCAATCAGTGTAGACTCCAAGTGTACCGATGCAGGCACAGACATAGATATCATACCATTTAGAAGACTAAGCCAATAAATGACTGAGGCGGCGAATATAGACAAGGGCACCCAGAAGGTGTTGTGCGGTTGAATGGGAGTCGATTGACGCTGTCCTGTATAGCAACGGCGCGTAAAAGGGCACATCTAGCATCAGTAGACCCTCTGATCCACTCCATCGAGACCTTAAGCTCTTTGCCGCTGTTTTCTGACTTAAAAATGTGCTAGTCAATCTGAAGATGTCGACAGATTTGGTCAAAAGGTTCCATGGAGTCGCAGAAAAGGTCAAGGCAGATAAAGTGCTATCTACTCATTAACTCTAGGCGCTCGGTCTCATCAAAGGACTATGTGTTATTTAAAAGCTAGAACACCCGCACTGGAGCTTGCTTCACATCGGGGAGTGCTGGTATTTTGACGATCGACTTTGAAGATGGTGCCTTGCGGTTCTGTCGGACCAGCGTGTGTAGACATTCAAGTACAACATGTACATCTAGTGATGCTTTTACGCGTATCCTTAATGGTGAAGATCTCGTGATAAATATCACTGAAAGAGCACAGGCCCTTCGGATTGCTGTTGGCCATCGCTCGGCGCCACTCCTGAGCATCCCGCGCTTTAAAAGCCTTTGAACAAGCGGAAAGCTTGACAGTATCTATGGCATGTAGTGTACCAGCTCTTGGTTGACCTGAGAGATAGCTTAGTTGGCCGTCGAAAATGTAGTGGCCAACAAGCGCGCTGTGATAAACTTCTTCAGCAGCCCATTTCTTCCAGGGGCGCTCCTCGTTGACTTCTTCGTAAGGTTATTATGATAAGGGCTCTAGACATTGGTTTGCCCAGTTAAAACCCAGGCTATGGAACACCTGGTCAATAAGTTTAAGGTCTGATTTATATAATCGTCAGCAAAAATAGATCTCATAGGAGAGGATCTAGTAAGTCACCTCGGACATTATAGCATAGCATTAGCCAAGGAGAATAGCTGGCACAAGCTAGGCGCCTTTATGCTAAATATAAGACCTTACTACTTATTACTATAGTATATTAGCTAATTTACCTTTTTTATATATTATAATTTACCTTTTCTTCAAGTAGTAAAAAAGTTATCTTTTTTATAATAAAAATTATTTAAAATTATAATATCTTTTTTTAAAGTTTATGAGTTAGTTTTAAAGAATATAACTAAGTATTCTTAAAATCTTATATAATTTAAATATTTATTACCTCTTAGTAAATAAACTTTATTAAGTTAATATTACCATAATTAGCTGCCTTAATTATAGCCTGAACCTAGTTATATAAATAAGTTATTTTATATTATATTTAAATAATAATTCTAAAACTATATTATATTTATTTTATGTTATTAGTTATAATAAATATTTAATTAAAAAGCAGTTAATTATAAGCTAGGCAGAGCTTGTATAAATTATATATTAGAAGCTTATTACTTATTTAGTAATTAGTTTCTATTAGCATAATCCTTAACTACTTAGCCATATATATAAGATAGCCCCGGCTCTGTGCTATTTCGCGAGAGCAGGTAGCACTACTAAAATCAAAGGGTCCTATCTAAATCATAATCTGCTAGGCGATCCGTCGTGTATTATGGCTAAACTCTGTCTTTATTGCCTGGATAATACTTCCACGTAGATCTCACTATTAGTAGACCTGTCAGTTCTCAACAGTCCCGGAACGTATTGTTTCACTGCAAATGTAATAATTTTACGCCTCACACATTCAAATTCAATCTGGAACAATCATCGACCAAAAGAACCCAAACCGTGACTTGAAATTGAAAATCCTAACCCATCTCCTGAATCGACCCACGATGATGACCCGTCCTCCCACTGTCAAGCTCATGACTCCATACAGTATCCGGACTGGGTGCCTCAACAAGAAGCGACGTTGGATGAGGAGATGAGGGGCTGGCTGCCTCAACAAGAGGCGACTTTGGATAAGGGGGTGCAGGGCTTGATTGAACTGGTACGGTATCGTACTGGTGTCCGGCTTGGGCCATGTCTTGTACATTAGGTATAAATTGAGGCTGGGGTGACGAGCCTGAGTCCAACCCAGATCCACTCTCCCTTCTGCCTCGTCGGCGGCGGAGAAACATAAACCCAAGAATTGCTATAACGATGACGGCCAGGCCGCCAACTATACCACCAACGATCGCACCAACATTGGTACCTGACCTATGGCTGGAAGACGTAGATCCAGGTACAGATGTTGCAATCGGGAGGCTTGTCTTTGTGGCAGATACTAGTTTTGTTATAGTTATTGCCAAATTCGAATTCATTGATCCACCCGTAACTTGATGCCCATCCACAACGACCACGGTGTCAAGTTTGCGAGGGTATAGAGAAGTTATACTATCGTATAAGATAGTGAATGCGGATATACTGCACCCATAGGCGAGAACGCCGTCGCTAAATGCAAAGGTACCGCACAAGGGCGCGACAGCCGAACCGCTACAAATATAACAGTGTGTCAGAATAAACCAACTGCCGAAAGAAACAAAAGATATTTGAACTCACCAATAAACATTATAGACGTTGTTTTGACATTCAATGTTACACTTGGCTGGGTCGTAGTAGTCGGTGCTGTCAAAACACGTAGTTGCGGGCGGGCGGCCCGATTCGCACCACGCACGGTTGATTTCGCCCGATTCCCATACGCAGCGCCCCCCCAACGGACATAGCCAATTTTGGCCAAACGCGCCATATCCGCATGTTGGATCTGGGGCAACTGTCAGGGTAAGTGTGCCAGAGATCAGCTTCTCAATATCGTCTCGTCGGGCTAGCTTCTGTGCCGGTGGCTGAGGCACAGGATCGGGTTTGTGCAAATCAGTGGTCATTGGGACTTATAGCATTCGTCTCCCTTCGGATGCGGCTCTGTTTGGTGTCAGGAATATGGGGTTTCCTTTTTGGAGAGGGAAGCAATGCCTTCTGCTCAATACGTGTTAATAGAGGAGGTGAAGGGGCAAGGAAGGCAAAAGGACGGAACCCCGCCTCAACTAATATCACTCGTTTAGCAACCTCAGCATGAAGGCCGAGAATCTAGACTTGAGGTGGCTTGCATACCTACCTTGCACATAATATCACGCGGGAAGAAAATCCTTTCAGCCGTAAAGCTCAACAACCAATAACACATATCGGCCACAGTTCGAGAACCTCGGTATTTTGTCCGTTCTGCAAGATATATGTAACTAGCTTCTGATACTGCATCGAATAGAGCATACTGGGTTACTCAGATCCCGCCAACTGAATCTAATGTCCGTGTACAAAAGGGGCTTTCAGCCCTGCTCATTGATGATCTTCTGACGTCTAAAGACCGTGCTCAATGCTCTCACATACTACTATTTTGCAATGTCCTGCTTCAAAGGCAGACTTCTCAGCATAACTAAGAGAAGACCTCACTGAAAGTTGGGAGGAAAGGTCGGTTAGGCTTTTGGAACCTTAGCTTCTTCGCACCTGATTATCGAACACAACAGCCTGGAATACGGGCCTGGCTTATTATCGATCCATCGCGACTCTGGTGGCGAGTGGAAATGTTCAGGTTCGCCAGAGGTTGGGGTATCAGCTGTTAGGTGTAACGTTTTTGGAACGTACGTATCGTCTCCGCTACTGTAGATTGGTCTATCAAATACCTTGAAAGCCCAGTTCAATCGAGAACAAGTGTGGATCAATGTATGCTAAGGCTTTTACCTGTGGTGCAATAAGAACGTTTGATGGCTTGCGTGGCGTCAATTAAATGAGCCCAATGCAGAAATCACTTCCTTATTCAGGTAAAGTTTGAGAGAATTCATTTCCGTGCTATATCATTTGTGAGACACTGATAGTAATGGCTGGTCAGCTGAATGCCGAACCCTTGCACGAGATTGGAGTAACGATCAAGGGCCTCAGACCGAGCAGTACTTATGAAACGCATAGCTGCATTGGGGATGGCAATAGCTGTTTGTGCAACTGGGGCCAGCATCCAAAGATCATCTCTTCCCTCTCACACAAGACCACCGAACTCACTGTTCACTCTTGCATCAGAGTAACAGCGGAAATTACCGTTGGCTGTTGAGTGGCTTTAATCCTAGCCCCTACGGGTTGTGATCCTCCTCCCGCTGTCGGAAGGATGTGTCCGCATTGTGGTCAGAGTTTCATTGTGGCGTCGCCACTTCTCGGACTATTGAAATGGCGAGTACATCGAGTCTAGACCTGGCGTAAGAAAGCTGAAAGTTGGACGTTTAAACAAGTATCTCAATTTGCGGGTATAGCATTGCCTTAAGGCGGAGAGCATGCAACGTAGCCCATATATAAGCCGGCGGAGCTCTTCGGCTACTATGGACAGTATGGTCAATTTAGGTTTAATAAGGAGCATGCCTGCTGAAGTAGTAGGCATCGCCGACAGGATCACGCGGCTGCTTTTGCCAATCCACTTGGGAATCTCGGCAGCGATGGCAATACGCCATTTCGTGCATTTGCTTACGTGCTCCAGGTAGGCGCGCTGCGGTACCGGAAAGGCTTTGAACATGTCTCGAAGCTCATCATGATCGCCAGGCATGGTCCAACTAGCGTTGATATTGCCTTGTGCGGGTGGTAGTCCGTAATCCATCACTATTGATGTCATTGCGAAGCTGCCTTCCGCTGTCGCTCGACAAATGGAGAACTTGCTGGGACCCAGTGTGCCGTGGGCGTATTTGGTGCGAGGTAGGGAGCCACGCGATCGTCCGATATGAGGATATCATGAGGTACCTGGGATTGAAATATGAACTCGCGAGTAGGAACTGGCCCGACATCTCTATCCGGGTATATCATTCGCTGAATCTTGGACTTGATTCCATCCGCTGCAATTATGAGGTCGGCGGTGTATTCTCGGCCATCTGCCGTCCACAATCTGACGGGCAACGCGTTCTGGCCTAGCCCAATGACATGACAATCGAACGAAACAGTCACTCCAGCTGCGATCGACGCATCGTATGCCATCCGTTGCACAGCTGGCCTCTCATTCATAAACGCTTTCATGTTCCCGTAAGACACAACACCTATAGGCCCAGAGGAGTCCTTATACGACCAAAAATGGAGGCCATGGCCAGTGATGCTGATAGCTTCCAGAGCTGCGCCGAGCCCGATGTGCGTGTACGTTCGTGCGGCGGCTGGTTGGACGGTAAGTGTACCACCTTGGGCCTGGAGGTCAGGATGTTTTTCGAGGACAGTTACAGAGTGCCCATCTTGACTGAGTGCTGCAGCCGCGGTCAAACCGACGGGTCCGGCGCCCACTATAAGAATCCGGAATTTGAAGTGTTCAACAGATGGCGCCATGTGCAGCGTCGGTCACAGGAGTAGCAACTAGTTTGAGAAAGAAGAGTGCGTGTATATGGCCAGCTTGTACTGGAGCCTCTAGGGAAGGTTTAGGTTGGACAGTTAATTGGGATAGAGCAATATTTGCAAAGATGAAGTATCAGAGATTGAGCCGGGCACATCAGGTACTTTGTAACTATCGTTCAGCAGATAACCTTTCCGCTTTATACCGATAGCGAGTCAACATCGAGCTATCCGCCTCGAAGTGCCGAAGTGGCATCAGGAGAATAGCCCCGCAGTCACCGTCAAAATATAGGCGCAGGAAGTACCAACGGCAAATAGCATTTTGGAAGCCACTGAAAGCCGGAAGACATGGAAGAAGATTGTGTAACCTGTATTGTAATGGAATAAGATATTCTGACCCAATACATTAGTTCCCGGTTCCGGGCTCCCTTGCTTTTTCTACGAGTTATCGGTTCTCTTTCTGGGATTAAGCTATACGTAAGATGACAGCTTTCTCGCCTATAAGAAAGCTTGTCTAGTCGTGCACAAGTACGGAGTAGTCTTTAGAAGATACCAGCAGCAATTTCAATAGCCCAACTCTCGGTGAGTCTAATCTTATTAAGCATGCAGTAGGTAGCTTTTGTCTATAAACTAGTCTTCATTAAATATTATGACGGTTGTGGCAAGCACTCCAGGGTAAGAGGTCTAGCCTCGGTAGGGTCAGATGGATGTCTGTGGTGACAGACATAAAGGTATGGATCTCCCTTAGGACTTTAGCTTTTCCATGCTTTTTCATATACAATTTTATACTCTTTTCCTTCGCACTTTTGATATCATTGAATGATTGTTTAATCCTCCATCTTATGACGAAGACCCTATCTTAATTGAACCTAACTGGCAGTCTACACTCAGCTTGCAGCTGAGAGTATTAGAAGATATCGTCTTGTGCAGTCTTTTCTTTGTTGTTGCTCTTCACCTTCAAAATGTTTATAATTAGACAAAGTCGCTGCTCCATACTCTACTGCAAAGAGGGTATTTCCACCCAAGAGCATAACTCAGGTGAAGGTCCTGTAAGTATATTTATAATATTTCCCCGCATGTTAATTTCAAGATAAAGCATTTCCCAACTTGTAATTAAAGACATATTGCAAGCTCACTAGAAAGTGAGAGGCACAATAATCAGATTAACAAATACTATAGCAGTATTTAATAATACTAATGATAACCAAACTTCCCCTGGTGTTAGTTTTTAGAGACAATTACCTTCGAGAAGGGGAACCAGAAATTAATAAGAGAAAATAAACGCTTGGGATACATGTCCTAGACATATCTGTATAACTCGGCAATATCGGCTCTGGAGAGCTAATTATGTACTAGCGCCAGATAAGACAAACGCCGTTTACTGGCCCAACCATCTCCTCCCCAGACGACATACCATCCATCACCTAGTAATCCCCTATCTTATGAGAGTCTTAACCCCTTATTCGATATATCTTATCAGTTCACAAGCCACAGTAGGTTCGGTTTCGTCAACCTCTAGACTAGCTTCTGCTGACGCCACGATGTAGCTGCCGTCTAAGCCGAGATAAGATAGCGTTATGGAGTAGGTCTTGAGCAATTTACGACGACTAGTCCGATCTTGCACATATAATGCCTGAATCTATATTTAGAGTCAGACAAGCTTTTGCCAAGAAGTTTCCCCAC
The DNA here is from genome assembly GCF_000260195.1 of Fusarium odoratissimum NRRL 54006. Classification (NCBI taxonomy): domain Eukaryota; kingdom Fungi; phylum Ascomycota; class Sordariomycetes; order Hypocreales; family Nectriaceae; genus Fusarium; species Fusarium odoratissimum. The sequence continues at coordinate 162,176 of NW_022158716.1, read as the reverse complement.
GGGCAATCTCATTATCTATCTGACTGGCTAACCAAAGCTATATGATATAAAGACTCAGAAAGGTTGTTAGCCCCGACAGATTTGGAAAACGTAAGCCTTAACCCAAGCATTCAAGACTTGGGCGCACACAGACACAATCAAAGTTATTTTCTGACGTATTATTGGCTTGGTCTAATTTTATTAGACTGACAGGTGTTCTGGCTAAAGATCGAACACGCAGTCGCCAACCACAATGCTGCGATAACCTTGTTCTGGCTTAGAAGCTTAACATACCACACAGTTGCGGCAACTCGGCACAAACCCACTCTGCATGCTCTTGATAATACTTATCGACAATCTTGATGATTTTCGACTTACGTAAATTCACAATCTCAAGCCATTGGCATGTACATGACATTGGCTATAATAAAGCTGATCCACATGGTGACGCTTCCAGTTGGAATCAGAATAAATACTTCTTCCAAACGCCATTGATTCCAGCTCTTAAAAACCCCAAACGTTATTCCCGGCACTTGAGGACTCTCCCGTGGGCCTGTGCTGGAACGTCATAAGACTGTGTTTTTTTTGTACGCAGTACGGTGCTTAATAGCGTGAGCTATGGCAACAACCACGTCTTCGGCTGCTGCAGCCGCGCCGTCCGTCGTTTGGTGGACGCCAGATCCCAAAGCCGGTGTTGGAAGTGGTAAGTGGTTAGATATTCTATCGTCCAAGAGGGCAACCATCTCTCGTTCATGCATTCAATGGCTGACGTCGTGTAGGTGACAATGCATGGCAACTTACAGCCGCTTCTCTCGTAGCGCTACAATCGATCCCCGGGCTCTTGGTCCTCTATGCAGGAATCATGAAACGAAAATGGGCCATTAATAGTGCCTTCATGGCCCTATACGCATTTGCCTCAGTGCTGCTCTGCTGGGTTCTTTGGGGTTACAAGGCTTCCTTTGGAGAGTATATGCTTCCATTCGTTGCCAAACCCGGAAATGTCCTCGGCATTGACACGATGCTGAAGCAATCATACCTTCCTTCCATCGGCGTTGGTCAGCAGTTCCCCATGGCCACTATGGTGTACTTCCAATTCGTCTTTGCCGCCATTACCTTGGTCATTACTGCCGGAGCTTTCCTCGGTCGGATGAACTTTTACGCCTGGATGGTATATGTTCCTCTGTGGCTGACTCTATGTTACACTGTTGGGGCTTATTCAATCTGGGGAGGAGGTTTCCTCTTCAAGCTCGGAGTTATCGATTATTCTGGAGGATATGTCATCCATCTGTCCTCGGGTACAGCAGGATTTATCGGTAGCTACTGGATCGGACCACGACTCAGCAGTGATCGTGCAGATGCCAGACCAAGCAATATTCTGGCAGTTCTCATTGGCGCGGGCATCCTCTGGGTTGGCTGGAACGGCTTCAATGGTGGTGATCCTTACGCAGCCTCTGCCGACGCAGGAGTCGCAGTGCTGAACACGAATCTTTGCACTGCTGTCTCGCTTCTTGTCTGGACGGGTCTGGACATTGCATACTTCAAGAAGCCTTCCGTCATTGGAGCCGTGCAGGGAATGATCACTGGGCTTGTTGCCATCACACCAGCCGCTGGCGTTGTCGCAGGCTGGGGCGCAATCCTTCTTGGTGTTGGCTCAGGCTCGGTTCCGTGGTTCACCATGAATATCTTGGCCAAGAAGATGACCTTTCTGGAGCGCAACTTTGACGACACACTTGGTGTCATGCACACTCACATGGTGGCTGGTGTTGTTGGAGGGTTTGGTACAGGTCTTTGGGCTACTGTGGATGGTTGCGCAGCCTTTGGTCTGACCAATCCCGGAGGAGCCATCGCTGGTAACGGTATGCAGCTTGGGTACCAAATGGCGGGTGCATGCTTTATAATCGGCTGGAACCTTGTCTGGACCAGCCTTATCATGCTCTTTATTAAGCATGTGCTACGAATTCCACTTAGAATGACAGAGGATCAGCTACTTTTAGGAGATGATGCAGTTCATGGAGAAGATGCTTATGTTCTTGGTCCCTGCGAAGCCCATGCACATGGGACTGGAAGTATACAAGGCAGAGGGGAGTCTTTACACAGTCAAGACCTTGAGCTTGGAGCTAAAGACCATCATGGAAGTACGACATCAGCAGATAAGGAAAAGGCAGGGCCTAGTAGGGAACCTATCTATAATTAAATAGGTATAAGTATATATATATGTGTGTGTGAACACTAAACAGACAGATCTGATAGGTATTGATAAAAAAACTCAAGTATTCCTACAGCTCAGCTTAAAGTTTAATCATAGAGAGAGTAGAAAAGCAATAAAGATCCTCAGCTGAGATGCTGCTAATTGCCAAGTACGCCTAGTACATATTCAATGCTTCTTCCTACCCGCAAAAGGCTATCCATAGGCCGCGTGCTCTGCAAATTAATGGAAGCCGACACTCTGGAGCCCGAAAGGAGGATATAGCAAGTTTGTTAAATCATTAGAATACTGGCAAATCCTTCATTTCATAAGTCATGTGGAGACCGGGCGTAATAGATCCACTAAGAAACAGGTTTAGCTCGAGGTTCAGCAGACCCCTTTAACAGTGACAATCTCATCACGCGACATAATACACCCTTCTTGGCATATCCATTAGCTTGTGGATGGAGTCTTGATAGAAATGTTCCATATCTAAATTAATTTAAGTTCTTGAGTCAGTTTGGCTGAATTGATTATAAATTTGAGTAGGAAAATTCTTTAAGCGGTTGGTACTTAGTAAGCTTGACGGACTTGGCGGACTTAACGGATTTATGTACCACTTACCATTTTGAGGTTATATTCGCATAGCAAAGCGATAATTATATAAATCTCTATAATTTCTGCTTTATTACTTATTGCATCACTATCATAGATGCGCAGCTCTTCCCTTGACTGCATACCTATACCGAGACAATTACACCTACTCATTCATCTTTAAAACAACTTTCCGATACGCATCATGTCTCCCTCTATTCACAATCTGCCGCTCCTGGGTCCTCTGGTCGGCCTCAGCACTTGGACATTCGCAATGGAAGGCCTCTTGTATGCACGCCGAATTCCAGCGCTTTCTAAGTACGACGTCACGTTCGATCCCGCCACGGTCAAGAGGCAGAAAGCAGACAAACTGCCTCCTTACGTGCAGTGGCCGGCTGACAACTTCAATAACTTGCTCGAGCAACCTACTCAGTTCTATGCCGTAATGCTTGCTTTGACCTTGTTGGGTGTTAAGGACAAGGTCACGGTGCGCCTGGCGTGGGGCTATGTCGGTCTGAGATTCCTTCACAGCATCATTCACGTCACGACCAACAACCTTAACCTGCGCTTCCCCACTTTTGCCGCAAGTTCATTTGTGCTTCTGGGCATCACTGCCAAGGCAGCATGGGAGCTTTTGGTTTAAGACAAGATTTCCTTAACGTATGTGCACCAATGGCCACGCTGAGAAGCTGTGCCTCGCGGTATACAGTGCCTTTGGAAATAGGGGTAAATGGGATACTGGGACATGGGGTGTGCTGATCTGCCATGCACTCAGCCTTTTATCTCTGATATGCACAACGTGAACTAGACCAAAGATCTGGGGACCTCTTGCGCGACGGGGCGTGGCACAAGCAGCTCGACCTCCGACTGGTCTTCTGTATATTTAACGCTTTATTGGCATCTAGATAAGGGTTGAATTACAGTAAAAGTTGGAGAGGAACATTGCACATATGAAGAATTAATCAGCTCGAGGACATGTGATTCTCAATTTATTCTTACTACTGCCCGTCATCATGTTTGGAATAAAAGCAGTAATCCACGCAGTGTCATCGAAGTCAGGCAGTCAGCAATGGAGACGCGACATACATGTTCATAAAGCCCCTCTTCAATCTCTCCGGAATTCCAGCAAGGCTCTTCAGCTGACTCGCATCACTCCATCCCAAGCCCTCGGCCAAGGCGCCCACGAAGCTTTGCTGTCCCTCTTCTTTCAGCGAAGGGTTCACCCAAGCCTCATGAATGTCTTCGTATCGCTGCTTCACAATGTCGTTCGGCTTGACTGGTTCCCATGCATTGTCAGCGGTAACCATGACAGGCAGCTTCCGCTCTGCGGTCAGCTCTTGGAGGTCTGCGTCTGCAACCTTGTAAGCTGGGAATGGATCGGGAGACATGGTAGGCCTGGGTGCAGTGACTCTCACGCCTGTCATGAGAGGAGGGCTGCCATCATTGGTATTGAGCAAATCACCAACGTTGTTTCCACTCTGACGTGGATCAGTTCGGCGGTCATCTGGGATGGGTCAGCTAGGGTTGCCGAAGCGGTAAAGAGAACTTACACTTTGCCCAGAGAGCGCTCGGAAGCATCTGAGTATATCTCTCGAATTGCCAGTCCTCTTCGCGGTCGATTCCATCCTCATGGATTACTTGAATCTGCAGGGTCGAAGTCATGGGTGTTGTCAGTCCCATTGGCTTGCTGAAAACGTCGCTGCCTTGAAAGATTGGAGTACCACTTTCGCTTGTCTTGACGGTACTTATGGCCATCTTGCACTCTGCAACAAACACAAATGCACCAGCTCGGACAGTCCAGGGGTCTTCCTGTCCCCGCTCTGGTTGGTCATCAGGGTTCAACAATCCAGACTCAGCAAGGAAGTTATGTGCCTCATTCTTGGGTCTAGTCAAAGTGGACGCTGCAATAGGTTCCTGCTGCTGTTTCCCTGTAATCAGGGCAGAGGCAGAGGCAAAGGATGATGCAGGCGAGTCCTGAAGAACAAGTTCGTAGAACTCGGACAGCCTGACAGGGTCGATCTTGGGGTGGTGATCGCCAAAATTGATATCGAAAGCAACGATCCAGAAGTCAACGTGAACGCGACCAGCAACAGGTGGTCCCCAGAGGTACAACTCAGCACCAATTTGGACTGAAATGCGAATGTGGATGAACCAGAAATCGATGCTGAATCCGACTCCGACTGAGACACCAGCTGACATGTCAAAGTAAAAGGGTCGATAATTGATAAGGAAATTGGCAAAGGCATCGAACCAGGCAGAGAGAGGTCCTGCTTTAAACGCAGCATGGAGACGCCCACCAGCCATGCATGCCTTGGTAGTGATGGCAAAATATGCTTCTCCAGAGATGGACAAACCACCACCCAGGTCCCAGCTAATACCTAGCCGAGGGGGATTAGGATAACCGACAGGAACGCGGAAAGCTTGGTGGTACCCGCCCAAGGAGAAGACAAAGTCTCCTATTCTGGCCCGATCAGCGAGCGGTGCATCAAACCAGTAGCAAAGAGCAAAGCCGCCGGTGAGATGGCAGTTGGGACTGAGGATGTATGAGCGGGGTGATAGCTGCGCCTCGATCTTGAGGAATCCATAGTCGAAATCCAAGACAGCTGCAATACCCAGTTCTGCATGGGCCAGCTTGAGTCGTGAATTGGAAGACGGAATGTCGCAGACTGCTGCAGCGAAAATGCCCAGCTTGACCGAGTCACCGAACTGTACAGCGACCACTGCGTCAACGCTCAGCATGCGGAACGCAGAGAGCTTCATGCCAATCGCGCCCCAGTACGTGCTGTCAAGTGGCTGAAACCATCCACCAGCTGAAGGGTCCACGAGCTCCATAAGCACTTGCTGCGCATTCTCGTTATCGCTGAGACGACCGCTGTTGATGAAGGGGAAATCCGACACTTGGTCTACAGAAGGCAGCTTGACGCTGCTATTGTACCCAAAACCACCGTAGATTCCACTGATCTCAGCAAACGCAAGCGTCATGAGTGGACCATTGAGCTTTGCAAACACGAACACGCTCTGAAAACCTTTGCTGCTGTTTGGCAGAGTGATGACGCCGTAGAAGCCGGCTGCTTGGAACTGATAGGGACGGAAGCCGATGATCAGACCACCGGCGTAGTAATCCATGGCGCCGTCATTGCCGTGCACGATGATACCAGCGATTGTCAATGGACGTCTGTCAAAGGATGCTGCTAAGCCATCGATGTTGACACTGATTGTTGGTAACTCGTCCAGTGTCTTGAATCGGGTGTTGAGGGTGAAGCCAAGAAGAGAGAATCCAATCGGTCCAAGCTGGAAGGTAGCGTCAAAGACGATCGACAGTGTCTTCGCTTTGTACTTGAGACTAACGTTGCTGATGGCCACCGGCCCTGTATCCTTTTTGAATGGCGCTTGGGCACTGGGACCTCCATCGTCCATTTCTTCCTCGGTGCGTCTTCTGCCCTTTTGCTCGGCACCAGAGACCAGGGCTTGGGAGGACGAAGGTTTGGGTGTCATGAAACCGTAGCTGAGCAGACACGCGCGCTCACCCTTGGCCATGTTGCGAATAATGACTGCGAAGTGACATCCAGACGGCACTAGAAGGTCGCTTGGCTGTGCCTTGTCAGGCTTAATCTTATCAGCAACAAGCAGCTGATCGCTTTTCAATACGCCGCTGTTGAGTAGACCAATATCTTCTCGCGTGAGCCCAGTGAGCTGTCCAGGTGCTCTTGGTGGTTTGGGATCCTGGGCGAAGAGGAAGTACAGCTCATCAAGTGGCTGGTACAGCGTGCCGACAAGAGGAATCTCAAGTTTCATGTTCCCAAAGCCATTGATGGCTGCTTTGAACAGTCGCTTTGAAGGATCCTTGGGACCCCATTTGGTGCTGTGAAGCTGGGAGAATAGGAATTGAAGTTGGCCAATTTTGAGACTGGCAAGGAACTGGAATGACTCGACGTTGGAATCGTCTTTCATTTTCTGGATGTTGATACGGAACGCGTCCTGATTGTCGCCGACAATCAAGGTGTCGGAGACAAAGTCTGGTATGTCAAAAGAAGAACCAAGAAGATCCGTCAAGATGTCTCCAATAGTGGCATCCCTCTGAGCCGGGTTAAGGGCCGCAGAGAAGGCAAAGCCACTTGATGTGTAGGTGAAGTCGAGATTCAATCTCAACCCCGCAATGACCAAGTCGCCAGAGATAGCGAACCTGCTGCCCACAGATTTGGGATTATTACCGCTCTGTTGCTCATATGTGTACTCAACAGACAAGGTGTTGATAGCAATGGAATTGATCAGCGGCCCAACATGGGCTTTCTCATCATCGTGGAAGAACTCGGCTAGCACAGCTGCATACAATCCATTAATGGAAGCCGTGAGCTCCCAGGACCTTTTAGCAGAATTGTACCCGAGGGTTCCGACAAAGGAAGCAGGAAGATCGAGCTCAGAATCCTCTGGGGGGTCGATGAGGACTGATATCCCAAAGTCAAAAGTGAACCCTGAGCTGCTGCCCCAGTTGAAGTAGGCAGCGAGAACAACCTCGCCGAGATAGGGTTGAGGAGCTGAACCTGGAGATGGCGGGTTTGCAGTCGCTTGGCAGCTAAGGGAAAACGATTCCTGTGATAACTCAATGGAAGCAACGGTTATCTGGGAAGGCAGGGTGTCAGGGATATCGACCACTGTCTGGCCGGGGATCAGAGTGGCAATTTCGATAGACAACGCAGGTGAAGCCGTCAGTGGCTTCAAAATAGCCCACTTCTCTCCCTCTGGTTCCAGGTCCAGGTCATCGGACGTGTCAAAGTCTAGAAGATGACCTCAATCAGCAACAAACATGGAGAATTGCCGAAACATGGTACCACTTACCGTTCCATAGCTGTCCAGAAAGAGTACCATAAGTACCGCTAGACCGATTCCAATTGTACGTGATCAAGAAGACAGGAGTATCAGTGCTCTCACCACGGCCAAAGTTCGCAGAGACCTCGATGTCAAAAGAAAAGGACCCGAGTCTGGGATTCTGCGGATCCTTTCTTGTATCAAGTCCGATGCGCAGTCTTCGCAAATTGGCGTCCGGCAGAACCTTCTGTCCACCTTCTTCCTTGCCCAGAATTTCATTGACGATTGTCTCAACTTCTTCATCATCCGCAAGTCCAGCCAGCCAGCTCAGTATTCCAGCCAGTGGATCTGGGGAGAGGAACATGAAGGTAAAGTCAATCGTGGTAGCAGTGAATTCGACGCCTGCGAGCATAGAGACTGTACTTCCAGCGCTATTGAGGGAGCATTCGATACTGAATGTCACTTGACCATCGAAGAGAGGCTGCTCGCCGTTTTCTGTCACAGCCAGTAGCATTTTGCTCTTGTATACGACGTCTGCGCTCTCAATCACCAGGCCGTTTAAGGCAATTGAGAAGAGTTTCTGCAAGTCGTCGAACTCTGACAGCTGGAACTGTAGGCGGGTCTCGAGCCGTTTATCCGCTGATGGGACGAACCACAGAGCGTTCCTCTTGGGTTCTGCGTCAGCGGGAGGCTTGTTCAGTGTCACTTCGAGGCCGAGGATGACAAGAGGGATGTAATCAGTCATCCCTTCTTGATTAGCGTTCTTGAAGACGTCCTTTACTGTGAACCCGGTGATATCTTCCATGTTGGCAAAGTCAAGACCACAAATCAGCATGTTGCCAGTAGAGTCAATGCCAGGTGCTTCAATTCGGGACCCTGTGTCATCGCCACCCAGAAGGCCGGTGGACCCAAATGTGAAGAGCAGAACATCGCTGGCGGAGCTGAATTCAAGCGGCCAGGGCTGAGAGAGGGAAAATTGGAAGCTTTCAATGCTCTTTGTTGCTGACCCATCGACGGTGATGGAGCCACTGGCATCGGCATCAAGGTTCTGAAACCATTTTATGGTCTCGTCAGAATCGTTGAAATTGGCAGTGGGGTTTGGCGCGCTGGATAAAGTGATGACTTGGCTGGAGTTTAAGCCTGCCACGAACTTATCCAGGTTACTTCCTGCTGCCAAAACCTGAATATTTTCACCGGGACTTTGGCCTGCAGAGCTGGCATAGATGCTGTAAGTTGCAGCGTCGGATGGCCCCAAAGCCCTGTTGGAAGGATCACGATCATTGGAGTTTGATGATACCGTCATTTTTCTGGCCAAGCGGGAAAATATCTAAAGAAAGAAATGAGAAGTTCTGTGTCTTGCGTACTGAATGCAAGACGCGGTGGCTGCTTGCTCCTCTTGCACTAGGAAGCTGAGAAGATAGTATTGAAGGTTCAAGGGTAGTGCTGTGATATGAATTGGCAGAAAATTGGGGAAGTAACAAAAGGTTAGAATGGAAAGATGAAACAGCGAATGATTAGAATACGCAGGAGAAAGGAAGAACATTAAGATTCTTGGCCTGCTCAGTGCTGGGGACCATGATAGACCCTGAGAAACATGTTCCCGAATATGCTCTCAAGCAGGCCAGCAACTTGGTGTTGCCATTACAGCTTTCCGTTAAATGCATGTGGATCAATGCATGTACGTTTGGTTGATGGGGGGCGTGAGAGATGCTTAGGTCTGTCCACTGCGTCTCCACCTCATCTGCATGCTGCATGCGATTATCAGGTTTGTCTCAAAAACCCCACATCTCGATTGTTAGACGGGCTGTGACACAAGAATGCGGGTAGATCCAGATCTGTTGCCGTGCATGCGATACGGGCCGTGTTGGCTTGGCCCGAAAAGAGAAAAGAGGGGGAGGAAAGATGAGATCGACTGAGAAATCAAGGCATGATGAGGGGACATGTGAATCCGTCAGTACTTGCGAGACTGGTTTCTAATTTCGTCTACCAGACGGATAAGGAATTTTAGCCGGCTTCCGGTTCAACGTTGTCTTGGTCTCATCATGGGATGCGGTAGTTGGAATAGACCATCACCATAGCTCCCCCATCGAAGACTTGATTTGAACTCAGCCTTGTTCAGATACAATCGTTGCCGTACCGAGAACAAAAGACGTACGCCAATTGATCATCATGACTCAAGATACTGGAATTGAGGACTTTGAAGTCGCCTTGGTGCCCATGCAACTGGATGCATTCGTCCTGAATCCAGCTGTATGCGGTACGGGCAGTGATCAAGACACTACGGCGCGCATCTGTCCCATCACTCAACCCAACTACACTTTCTTGAGGCTTGATAGCTTCTTGCTCCAGAGCGATGTTCAAAATCACGTCGCTCTGCACAATACCGCCCCAGCCTCTATCAACTCCCGCTTGACTGACCTGGGTGGTCGTCCGGAGCCAAAACCGCTCCGCCATCGTCATGGCGTCTATGTCCATTGGACACTTCCCCGATTCTACAGATCGGGAGTCTCCTCGACCGATTCTGTACCAGAATCTAGAAAGAAGAGAGAGAGAATGCGACGGGGACTTGATGCTGCAACCACCGCGGCCAGTGACAACTCCCCTCATCAAACCCCAGACTTTCTACAGCCTCCAACTCGCTGGATCGTCATAAGAAAGCTCGAATTGGATAGCATCCAGCCATCGAGTGCCAAAGATGCTTTCAAAGACCGAGAGTATGAAGCCTGGGTCGTTGAGAGCGATTATGTCTGGTCCTTGGAAGATATCCCCATCCGGGCAGATCTACAGACTGATGTAGCGCCATTCGTGCTCGGACACGCCGGCACCGATGTCAACATCAATGAGCAAGCTGAGGTCTTTATCGGGCGCAAGACACCATTGGCTGAGTGGACTGAGAATCCGAACCCCACTGTTGAGCCTCCAGACATCAGTCTCCTGCGAAGTGGAAACCAGCTCTTTGCTGACTTCCAGATGCACAATGCCAACGTCTTCAGCATCTTGGACAACTTCGAATATGGAGATAAAGAGGAGCCGTCGTATCTGGACTATGCCAAAGCCAGCTACTACGTGCTGGGATGGCATTGGAAAGATGCCGTTGATCCCCTATGGAAAGCAGGTGCCGAGTTTACTCATGGAGAGAACCTGCAGTCGCTCTTCATGACACTTCAAGGGACAGATGAAGCAAATCCCGACCCATGGATGGATCTCAAAAGTCAAATCCGCATCCTCTGTCATGGTTGCATGTACGATGTGGCCTGGGATCACGAGAACAAACCCAAGACTGTCCCAGCCGATGGATTCAACGACCGTCTGCGCGATCCGAAACAGGCTGCAGTCGCAGTTGGCACCACTCCAATGGATGCATTATTGGCGTACTGTCACGCACGCGGCGACGCCAGCGGGAATTCAGAGGATGTCGCTAAACTAGAGGAAGATATCCTGGCCCTTGAATCTCTCCTTCAATCGCGCGATGATGGTGTCGAGGGTCAGAGAGAGGCCAAAGACTCAGTCTATAACTGGTCCTACGATCGCTCTCCAGGTGGCACGCGATATTTCTTCGCCGAGGCTGATGATAAGAGCACGAACCAGCCCAAGGAGCCTGACCCTCTAGCCATCCAGAGTATCAATCAATTGAACCTCACCCAGGCCCTGCTAGACTCTTGCAACAGAGCGATGCTGCAGTATCGCTGGGACATGTTTTCTCTCTGGTGGAAATACGCCAGCGATCTAGGCCAGAGCGATAATCAGGGCAATGATCAGAATGAAGCATTCAAGGCTGAAGCTGGCAGGATCTCGAGCCGTATTAATGGACTCCAAACCCGCATCGGACAGCTTGAATCAAAGGTCGCCACTCTGTTAGGAAACAGCCTCTTGGCCACGGTGGAGTCGACAAGTGAGCCTGTCTTCTACGGTGGAAATGATCCCACCGTTCTCATCGGCGGTATCCCATCTGGTTGGGCGCTTGATTATCTCGATAGTCTCGCTATTCGGGCCCCATATCAGACCATTACAAGCGATCAAGATCTACCCAGCAACCTTAACACTATCTCAAGTCTGGCCGAGAACAAATTACCCACTGTCTTGACGGCAGCTGCCAAAGCACTCATCACCGAGTTTCACGCTCTCCGTCCTGGAGGCAATGACTCAGGTGCGCCAGGCCAAGGCAAATTCTATCCTCAATTCCACGACCAATTGACTACCGACGAGCGCTGGCGTGACCAGTGGGGCGATAGACAACCATGGTTCCCTCTCTACGCCGAGTGGGAGGTGGAATACACCCATATCCCATTTGAGTTCTGGAGCCTAGATGAGCACACCGCCCGCCACTCGGAGAACAAGCTGGTCAGATATGGAATTACTGTTCCGTCTGATAGCGAGACACCTCCGCCGCTGTGGGATGCTCTGTCTAGATGGCAGGGCGACAAAAAGCAGGATATTCGCGTCTTGTCTGGTCGGGTCTTGATTCTGCCTCAGCCCAGCTTTGCATTGGGTGCCAAGATCAAGCAGCTTTTCCAGAACACGCCGCCCAGTATTCTCGACCAGTATCTTCCAAAAGAGGATCGAGACAATCTCCTTGCAAACATCAGTGAACTGTCCTATCTCTCATCACCACTCTCGGGTTTTATGAGTGGCCTCGTCACTCAAGCAGAGGGCAGTCATCTTAAGCCCGAAAACAAAGTCGTCGGTCCCGACGGAGAGTCGAGCTCTGTCCTCACCGCAGCAACCTTTGAACTCGCTGGCCTGACACAGGATAAGCTCCAGCTTATCGACGGTAACTCAGCGTTGACGCCGTATGCGGCATTGGTCAACTTCACCGACAGTGAGCATTGTCCCTTCAAGCCTGTTACACACGGCCAGTTCCGGTTCCGCAAGTTCAACGTCATCGACAAGTTTGGCCAGTCCCTCATGGCCATTGATCAGCGACCACGAAGGGATGGGCCACCGCCTATTTATCCCTGCATAAGCAACTTTTACGCGCCACAAAAGGTCACACTAGATGGGCAAAAGTACGCGAATACGGTGATCAAGGATAACCCGGAGCAGTCTGAGTTTCTGCAGCTGCAACCGCAGATGAATCAGCCGGCGCGCATCAACGCCAAGTTTGTCAGACGTATCGCTGATGATCCAAGTGGCAGCCCAGCTTCTCCAGGCGCCGCGACATGGCGCCCTGTCACGGAATGGGAGACACCAATATGGGGATGGGTCATCACCAACTATGCCGACTACGGTATACAGATCTTTCTCCCAGACGGCACATTCTACCGTGAGGTTCGCGTCGGCGGTCCTCTGGGGACTCTCCAGTCACCCAAGTGGCTACCCTTCAGTCCTGATCCAGATGCACAGCCCACTCCTGATACACGAGAGCTTGACATTCTCATCTCCAAGTTGGCTGATCCTAAATATCTCCTCGGGTTCTGGGGCATGATAACGACGGCGCAGCAGAAGCTCCCTCCGGCTCCTGATTCCTACGCGCAGTTCCTCAACTCCATCGTAGGGAAGCCACTTGCCCTCGTCAATACGGGCTGGTCTGTTGAGCTGAGCGGACCGCCTCTTGATATCCAAAGTACTCAGGTCAAGGTGGTTGATCCTGAGCGCACACTCCTGAAGCCGTCGGATGCTAATGACAAGACCCCATACTATGAGCTTCAGCTACGGCTCGGAAATGAAGAAGCAGGTTACGATGGACTTGTCGGTTACTTTGACACAACGGATCCTGGGTCTGATGAATTGAACTATGATCAGATCAAGACCTTCTTCACTCCAGATGGCAACTCTACGGATCCATTGATTCGTCTTGATACCGACCAGTATCCAATCTTCAGTCCCTTCTGGCAGCCCCCATTCTCCGATTCTTCACCCGCCATTGAGCCTCAAGCTTATGAGAACCAACGCAACGCCCAGATGTCAATCTTCGGCGCTATCCTAGATCCCTTCACACCCGTACACGCGTACTCATCCTTCCTACCAGCAGCAGAGCTGCTCCTACCACCGTGGACGTGGCAAAAGGCCATGGACACCATGACAGCCTTCTTCCACGCAGGGCCGTTGACCATGCCCGTCAACGATGTCCCTGGGTATCTTGAAACAGAGAAGCTGACCAGTAAGAACGCTCGGGATATCCCAAAGCGTAACTTACTGCTGCCTTCTCTTGGTGGAGGAGACTGGAGTTGGTTTCAGCCGTATGCTGAGGACCAGGTCGCGGAAGGGGGAGATGAGGATCCACAGGCTGTTTATAATGCGTTTTGTATTGAGAAGAAGGGTGATCTGATTAAACCTGCGTTCCAGGATGGACCGTATGCTGCGGTTGAGGGGTTCTTGCAGTTAAGAAACCCGATCGTGGCTCCGAGTAATCCTCAGAATGCATGAATGGTCATTTTGTATTTACTCTAGTCCAGCAAGTCAAGATCAATATGGAATATGTTTCTTTCAATTGCAGTAAAGATGACAAGGGCCACAAACAGCTTCATAACATATGGTTGTCATCGTTGTATCTTATATCTGTGCATATTCCTTATGTATTTGATGCTGTTTGTCACACTCACAAGACGGTCCAACTGCTCGCTTAGTTTTGATTGCCAGCTATGTAAACTAATTGATCTCATCCGGGTAATGCACAAAGTAATCATCCTCCTCCTCATTCTGATCCCTCGCCACAAAGAACAAATGATTAATGCCATTGGCCCTCACCACAGTGAGCTGGCTATCCTGAGAAATGGTGCGACTATCAATCAGTGTAGAGGTACCCCAAGTATTATCAGTCCTGATGGTGCGCCGAATACCACCGGCGGCGCCTCTGCCACAGTAGTAAAGAAAGACTTTGCCATTGTCAAATGCGACGGCTACTGGAGTGTTGCGCTGCATGTCTCCAGTTGAGGATATTGCAGTGCCGGCTTTGAGGCAATTAGCAGAAGTCTTCGGAAGATGGGAGCGAGATACTTGCGTGAGCCGCTGTCGACGACATAATCTACAAGGTTACTTCCCTCGTAAATTACGCAGCGTTTCCCAGTTGTGTCATCGTACCAAGCAGCGGCGAAAGAGTTGATCCAGAGATCATGGGTCCATGTGAGGTCAGTGCTCCGTGAAGTCTGGAGGTCCAATTCTACAAGGGTTCTGCCGTTACCCATGTTCCTGTTGAAGGTTGTTAGCTGTCTTGCAATCGACTTCTTTCCAGTCCATATCGGTGCCTCACTCACCTGCTATAGTAGACCCAAGCATTGTCACCATCCCCACAGGCAGCCAGCGTAGTGTTGCCAATGGACACACTCTGCAGTTCCTTCTGGTTTGACTCGGAAATCTCTGATAGACTGTACGAATCATTTGGGGTAACTTTGAATGGGTTGTCTGTTGTAAGAGCGAAGACCCTTTCTACGCCTTGGGAATTGACGCTTGCCATCTGAGATGGATTGAGGATGTACTGGTCATTTCCAACTTCCTGAGGCGCCTGAATGGGGTTCTCAGGATCTGCATCTTTTGTGCCTGACCATAACGCAAGACCGAGCTGGGCTTCTCCTGTGGAGTAGAAGAGTTTAATGACGCTATCGCCGGCGGTGGTCTTGTCGATTACTGCAGTGATGGGAGCCATAATTTACTTGGTTTCGTGGCAGTTTAGGGTGAGAGGCTTATCGTTCAAGGAGAACTCATGAAGTCTCCTGTAACTTTGGGTGGGCAGTCCAAGAACCCCGTTCTTCTTCCCTCTTTCCTCAATGCCGTTCATTATTTCGTCACTATCTTGGCTTTACTCGCAGCATGCATCATTCGTAACCTCACCAAGTCGAGATACGCACACTGCATGAGCTGAACAACCTTTGCTTCTCGGTAGGCTTTACCCCGCTTCTGTATAACCGATAAGGCCATTGGCATCAAAGCATATAGTCTGGGATGTAGAATGGGTACAGTAAGTGAGACACGGCATGTGAAACAAACGGCAGAGAAACGATCTGTGCTAATCCACAGCGGCGCCGTCGGGCCGAACGAATGATTACGTATGTTTCGCGCATGTTTCACTTGACAAGTCCCTTTTTCATCTCCTGCATATCAGATCAGATCATGTTTACGATAGTCCTTGCTCGATTAGGAACAGGTTACATATTTCGATCTCGTTGTCACTTTACCCCGCCCGGGCCGCATCTGCAGGTCGGAACATTGATGCTGCTATGCATGAAATGTCTCTGGGGCTTTCATCCGATACGTTTATGCTGCTCATATAGATTTGGGCAATACAGACACCCCACTAGCATGATAAATTACAATCGCACAGCTTGTAAAAATATGCATCAGGCCTCCATTTGCTGTACGCTGAAGACGCGGCAGTTCTGCAATGCCTCCCGACACCTACGCCCCGTTAATGAGATTTAGACTATGCAGATAATGCTTGAAACGGGTCAGTTGTTAATCGTGGATGAATCCACCGTTGCCACAATAGGTGAAGCAGCGTCGCGCACAGAAGGTTTTTTCTGACCAAGAGCGGGCAGCAAATATTGGCCGTTTTACATCGCCCACTTTCATGGCAATTATACTGCCTCTCTAGAGTTTCTCCCCAAGTCCCAGCTAAGAAACCTCCTGGACACGTCCACCATAGGCAAACCCACACAACTGAGCAAAAGCAAGACACCATGGGCATCTATCCAGGAGGCAAGAGTACACGCATAGACTCTCCTCGCCATCTAACAATACGGCACTCTCGCCGCGTTGTCGCCGCCAATCGCGCTGACGCCCGTCTCAACGCTTTCCAGTCTGTGGCCGTCCTCGCAGACGGCAAGGTCGTCGAGGATGAGATTGAGCCATTGCCCCCAGGCGAACAAAAGCTGAATTCATTCTGGGCCCCAGGCATCGAAGCGGGCCCCAAACACATCATCTCAGTAAAGCAAACCATCCAAGCAAACGGCGAACAACTCAACTTGGAGGCAGAGCAGCCTTTCTACGTTGATGCACCGCAGTTCTCCCTGCCGGATGGAAGCGTCCACTCTACGTATCCTCCAGCAGGCTACAGCGATGATCATAGAATCCTGCCGCATGTCGTCTTGACAGATCCGCACCTCCCGTGGGAGAGGTTGGGAAGTCCAAAGGGCGGGACCAACATGGATCTCAAGGCGCAGATGAAGAGAGTAGCCTTGGGCGCGGATAAGGCAAGCAGCATACCGCGCAACCGTGTACCATGGCTTGTCGTGCTTGCATTTTCCCAAGACGAGCTTCGACTGCCCCCGGAGGATCTAGAGGGTGCAGGCAGTATCTTCAGCGGTACTAGCGATGGCGTTCTCAAGCCCGTCAAGCAGTCATCTACAATGACAGTCAACATGAGCATCGATGACTTGTGGAAGCTAAAGTCTGATGTGACAACACCAATCACTGACAGACTCGGACCACCTTCTATGAAAGATAGCCGTGGGGACTTCATCTTCGTACAGCCAGGGCTGTTCACCAGTCTCTTCTCGACATTTGACGATAAGGGTAATCGAGTCAAGGGCAGTGGGCCGGATACATCACAGTACAAATACCTTTCCCACGTGCGCAAGATCAACGGCTCTGGAATGGCTCTCGCTGGTGTTGAGGACACAGCTGTCTTTAGCATCGTCGTCGGCAACAGATCGGGACCGCTTGACAACGTCATTCCAACCACCATGTGCGCACATCTAGTATCCATCGAAGGCGTGGAGGCCATGAGCTATCCGGGCCAGAACCACCGCTATGTTGCCCTCTGCTCCCTTTATAGCTGGAACTATACAGTCCTCCCGCCAAATACACTCAACGTACCAGATGCTTTTGAGAATCTGGGTCGCACTCTCGATGTGTTGCGAGCCCCGGATGAAGTCATAGCGCCTCTGAAAGCGTCTGCAGACAAAGCCCAGCAGCTTGTTGGTCGCCGTCTGAGCGATGGTTATACCTTGGTCAAATACCGCGTTCAAACAGGCGAGGCAACTGTAGCGCTGTATCGAGGTCCTTTCACTCCCACTTACGTGCCTACCTTGGAGCATCTGACCAAGTGCTCAACCTCGGGCGTGGACTTGCAAATTCTTGACAAGAATTTGGGCATCATGGATGTGACATACTCTGTGGCCTGGCAGGTTGGCCGTACTATGGCCCTCGGTGATCAAGCTTTTGTTGCTGCGCTGGGACGTGTCAGAACAGCCGTGCACGCCGCCGCAGCGAAGCAAGTCAAGATCAATGCCGTCAAGGAGGTTAAGGATACTGCATTTCGCACTCACGATGACCTTCTCAAGGATCTTTCCTCCATGGTCAAGGGACTTGCAGATATCCATCTTCAAAAGCGCGGTTCTGAGCCTCAAGACCCTGGGGAAGCTCCTGATCAGAGAAAGCCTGGCAGACCCGAGTTCAGGCATGGAGGGGCCAAGCGGCGATGGCACCACAAGAAGCTCCAGCGTCGCGATCGACCGACGCTCTCCTTCGCTTCGCCTCTCTTTGAGGACAAGTACCCAGCTGCTGCGCTGGATTCTGTTCGCAAACTGGCTTCAAGTCGATCGGGCGACCCGTATGATGAGACAAATGATCCGCAATCCTCAGACTGGATGACGGTACTCTCATGGTTGATCGACCGGATGTTCCTCGCCGGTGTACCAGCGCACTATCTCATACCTGATCCGAGTTACCTCCAGCCCGAGAACTTACGCTTCTTCCACATCGACAGGAACTGGGTCGACGCCCTCATCGACGGCGCTCTATCCCTCGGTAACCATTTCGGTACTGACGAGGACCGCGTCGCTATCAAGAAAGCACTCAATGACTACATCGGTCGTACACCTGATGGAATGGCCCATCGTGTCCAAATACCTGCTTACGGCTTCTACCTCCGCTCAGACTTGGTGACTATGTTTCCAGATCTTCGCGTTGAGGTCCTTTCCAACGATAGCGCCCTCAAATCCGCTGGTCAGGATCCTCCTGCGGGAGCACCTCTTTTGCGGCATGAGATTGTAGCGGACGGGGTCATGATGGCGTTCATGGACCGTGTTCCCGGCTCTGCACAGTTTTCGTCTCTTGTGTTTACGCAGCCAGCCCACCAGCAGCGTTTTGCTGTTGCTCGTGGTCTAGACACGACTGAGGTTAAAGTCAATATTAGACGGCAGTATACTGTTGACCAGAGCACCAGGGAAACAGATAAGGACAGACACAAGGCACTCAAAGAGATCAGATACACTCCAACTGGGGAGAAAAACATCTTCATATGGAACTCTGTACCCAACCAGAGTCTCAATGACTTGCGTATCTTACGCCTTCCCGCTTTTGCAGATGTGCAGCTCAAAGTCCTACAAGACATGATGGGAAAGCAAGAAGGAACTGATACATCTTACTTTGAGGATAATGCTTCAACTTCTGCACTATTTGCTATGCAACTCAACGATCCCATTTATAACTTAACCATCAATATGGCTGATGCATCCAAGGCTGCACAAGCTATAGCTGGCTTGGCTCCTCCTGACATTGGGGACGGAAACCCGGAGCTGAGGACTATCAACATGATGGAAGCCGTGCGGGTCAAGAAGCTGTCTGCCCCTGGTGCAGAAGTATCTCCCGCACCAGCTGAGAACGATCCACACGATGAGGATGAGCACAATGATGCAAACCGCGAAGATACCTTCATGAGGGCTGCGGACTACGTTTCTCCACTGGATGTGGTTTCAAACTACCTCTCACCTCATGTCCGAGCGATGCCACTCCATCAAGGCCCAAGTGTCAGCGACTCAGATAAATTTCCCACCAACTCCCAGCAAGGCACAGATGGAGCCGTTCCCTATAAAGTCAAACCACCTGAATCTGAGCCCGCATCAGCACCTCGCTTCCTCATACGCGTCAGCAGCAACCTGGCCGACAATCACAGCCAAGTCGTGCTAGACAGGTTCAACCTACCCCAAGATCTCATCTTCTCCATCATCCTGAAACAAAGCGAGATCAACCAGTACCTCCTCATGGAGGTCACCATCGACATCGCACTGGGTTCATCCAGCGATGCCACATACGCTTTGATGTCAAATTACACTGGTCCTGGCGCACACATGTTGACGAACCTGCGCTTTAACGTGATTCCAACGACGTTTCATGACCAGAATCAGGATAAGTATTACTTGCGCATTCGTCTACTTCCTAGGGCTGAGAAGGGATGGGTCATGGCGCCGGCTGTGCCTGAGTTGAGCTTTCTGCTCGGGTTGGCGAGTATCAATGCTCCAGGGCTTGGAACTGCAACTGCAATGGTCCAGTCTCGAGCAAGATATTGCAGAAACCCCGCTCTTCCTCTGGTGGAGCCCAATGTGATGATAGTGGATAATCCTCCTCTGTCTGTAGAAGTAGTTATGCATTAGGGTTCGGTGGCTAGGAAGACGTAATTTCCATTGGGTAGAACGTTTTAATTGCCAAGTTTTCACTATGTAATCAAGCTACGGGTCTCTCCTGAAGTTCTATTCCTTCTTCACATAACAGAATGTAACTCCTGAAAAGCATAGTCTTGAGACATGAACTGCACTTACAACTAACTGCCTATCTCTGTTGGACATGTCGAGAGACACGAGATTAAACTCGACCAGACCAGTGGCATCATAGTTGAAGATTGTCTCTTCTCTCTGCTTCATTCCTGCTTCAGGTCGTCTGCATTCCGTTGGCGCCAAGAACTGTTGAACCCCGTTTAAAGGATCAGGAGCCATTTGCCTATAAGGATATCGTGATATGGGCGCTTTGTCTCACGCCTGCAGGCGATGTTGGCCATTTTTGATCTGCTGCATAACACTTCCTCATCCATAGACCTGCATGTGTCACATGTCATATCAATCTGTTCACATTGATGATGTTGTGGTGAGTTGCAGATCCCCCACGGTCCGAATATGTGCAAGTATCCTAGCTCAGCCGCAACGATGATGTGTTGCATTTCTTTCCAGTGCATTCCAGTTCTCGGCATTCCTTATCTGGAAATTGTCGACGATGCATATGCGGTCCGTTGGTGACTATGCAGATGCTCGAGTCACTCGAGTGAAACATGGCAGGTTCTTTTCTTGCATGTCTCAACCATTGATCGGCAGTCTCTGCTATTACTTCGTAACACAACAGCTAGCTCAATTCTCTACGCCAATTACAACCGCACCGACCTTGGGGTACGACGGCAATGAGCGGTTGCCATAAATCAATGAGTTGAGCTGCGAGCATGCCAAGATCGATGTATGGAACTTTTTGTATGCAGACATTCCATTTGTGATACACGATACAAGACCGGTGAATGTACAGTAACAAATGTTACGGAATACAAGGAGACCAGTTTACTGTGTCTTACCATTGCTATCTTGATCAAGCTCCATACAGTAAGCACCCTGCTCATGCACCAATCTAAGAACGTCGAGGCATCAACGTCATTTCCACCTTTCCGCGACCCGCGGGCTTACGCATCTCGGCTAGAATGTCATCGCGACTGGTAGGCTTGGTGTACTTGTACACCTCATTCGTAGGCATACTCCACATGTAGATCCCATTTGCGTCCTGGAACAGGTAGGCATCTCCTCCTTCTTCCCTGTCCTTGATCATGAGGCCTTCCGGGTTGGTGATACCGACAGCTGCTGCAGCCAACCGACCCCGCCCCTTGTCTCCCCAATAGAAGTCCTTTTCCATCTCCTCCGGGTCAGTGGTCCAGTCATCGGGGACAAGATTTGCGGGGATAGACTGGTGAGCTGATTAGATAAAACTCACATTGTGCAGAAGGTGATACAGAGACTCAAGAAAGGTAAGGGGGGGTTGATCTGTACGTACCATTATGTTTCTGTGTGTTGACAGCTGGAACTGTTCAGTGTTTTCGTACTTCTCGTTGCAGCTCGGAGTGAATGAGGGGGGTGAGGTGGGTTAAGGTACTTGCAAGAGAAGAGTTAGATTGGAAAGACGATGGACAGTAGCCTGAATTTATGCGCAAATCTTTATCACGTGCATTTATCAGGAAGAGGGGCGAAATGGTACGGAACAGTTTTAAAACGAAACCATTCTCTGTTTAGCTCTTTTTATCCACCAACAACTGTATACGTCCTAAACATTAGGCCTCGTCTCACTTTCATTCAGGCCTCTACCAAGACTACCTAGCATGGCAAGCCAACCATTTGCCCTTCTGGAACCTTTTTGGGCAAATCCAGGGGAAGGTTGGTTTCGTAAAGCGTACAAATGGAACAGGGACCAGGTATGTGGCGTGAGTGCAAGCAGAATATTCGGACTATGATCCATCCCTTCGGCATGCCTTAATAGTTCTAGGATGACCTGGAGGCTAATGCAGTACTAGATCTATGACTGGATGAAGAAGACCGCTGACGCGGGTGGGGTTCAACCCGGAGATCAAGACTTACGTACTCTCCTTACGGAAATCTACAATCGCTTGATCAGACTTTCGTAAGTATTGCATGCGTTTACCTACATTTATTGAGCCCAGCCCCCGGTGACTAACTAAGGCAACAGACTCGAGAAGGGGAGTCTGTACAAGGACATTACCAAGCAACCATCGTCGCATATTGCGCGACTAATGAACCGTGATTGGAAAAAAGAAGATGAAACATCATCCAAATTCATTGTCAGTGGTTGGTACTACAGGCATACTCCACGGGCTGTATTAGGTCCAGTACCACAATGGTGGTGTCCTTTCGATCTACTTGGTCTTTTTCTTAGCCTCCTGGGGCCAGCGCCGGCCTCTGCTGACAAAAACAACTTCTATCTACCCCTCACAGCAGTCTACGGCCGTTGGTGCTCACGTATCGCGGGTGCAGCAGATGAGAAGTGGAAGTGGAAGCCAAGTATTGAAGGCGAGGGTGAGCTGCCGTTTGTTTTCCAATGTACATGGTACCTCCAGGTCGACAAGAGCACCAGGCAGCATTGGGGGCAATACTTTCTGGGAGCATCCAATGCCGGGGACAAGTTCGAAACAGATGTGAAGCTTGACACATATACGGGAGCCTGGAGGGAGCGTGCACAAGAGGCCCGTTTTGATATGTTATTCAGATGTCAGAAAGTGCCCATGGTTCAAGTAAACGACTTCAAAAACAAGACAGCTCCCAACATGGAGAAGAAGGCCGATCGCAACATGGTACCGTACGGAAACTGCGCCGAAACGTACCCATTCGCTATCAGATTCTTGGCGTATGTATGCTCGCATCGAGATTATTTTTCTATTGCTAATCGGGTCCTAGAGATAAAAAGCAAAACCAAACTTCAATGACCGGCCTCGCTCTCAAAAGCAAATTCATGGAAAAGGCGGAGTATCCCGACTATGAAGAATACTCTACCAGTGATGTTTGGAAGAACCTGATGGCTCCTTGTGCTAATTGCAAGGTGCTTCTTCAAAATGCCGGGGCGTTGGAGTCGCAGTTTGCAGCAAATCTAGATAAGGCCAAGGCTCCCAAACGACCAAAGTCCATGCTGGAAGGTGAGGAGCTGTTAGTCGAGGATGGAAGTTTGGAAAAAGAGAAGCACCAGGCTTTACTCGCAGTTTCGTAGCTAGAGCAAGGGTTGTTTATTTGGGGGCATAGGCTTGATTTAGAAGAAGAATATACGCTGTTTCAAATCTAACTGCATTCAATTTGCGCGCCTCTTGCCAGCTGGACTAGTTACATTTATTACATTATCTACTGCCTTTGCTGTGCTATCTGCGGCAGCTATCTCGACAGTACGGTTGGCTAAATGCCCCCTGCAATTATGGAATCTTTCTCAGCCCGGGCTTTACCTACAATCCTACTGGAATGGTGGTGTGATCCCGAAATACCAGATACAGAAATACCTCGAGGTAACCCTTCTGTCATTACGCGTTTGTGCCTCCGAAAGTGCCTTTGCAAACGCCGAGAAAAACACTCCCCGATAGACACGATTCTGGATTTTAGCAAGCTTCTCCACGGCCCAATTGGTCTGTTCCTTGACTGTACTTTCTATAGCACAAAGGAATAATGGTCTCAGATAGCCAGGATTAATCCCCCCTGAGTCACCCTGGCAATCGTCCAGAATCTCCTTGATCCTGTGTAAAGCATCCCTCGAATCTGGCGTCTGAGACACAGGATCACCGAGTTGTCTGCCTATATCAATAAACTCAGCATGATATGCGGCCTCACAAATACTTATGAGGCTTGAAATCATGTTTGCGATCCGGGGAACCATTTGGGAGCGCAAATGCTCTGGAGACTGTCGCTGCGTAGCGCAACGAGTTTCCCACAATGCTCGTAGTCGGGTCTTTAGACTCGCCATACGCTCGACTACCTCCTGCTGGTCTTTGCGTTTCGTACGTGATCGATGGTAAAGTGACAGTTTGGCAATCTCTCCGGATAGGGTTTGAAGTTGACAGTAAAAGTCGAAGATCGGACTGCTCAAGACCTCGTACAAATGGTTGGATATCTCTGTCTCTTGGTCGACGGGAGGTCGGAGGTTTGGTAATGGGCCAGTGAAATTGGGGAGAAGACTGACTACCCTTTCAGATAGCAGGCCCATTGCTCCACCTCGAAAAGATGCTGAGTAGAGAATCTTCAACCAGGTAACTATCCGGGTGGAAAGCTCCGAGTGTAAATACTGATTCTTTCCCCAAGCTTGTAACCTCTGCGTGAAAGTCGAGCCCGGTTCTCTCAGGGAGGGTGTGATATTTCCAGAGTGAATCAACTCAAACATACACAAGAGGAAGACAGCCACTAAAACAATATCAAAGTCTTTATCGTCATCTTCCAAGAGCTCTTCGACATTCTTCCTCGCGGAATGATAGTGAGATAGTGATTCAGACGTAGAGAGGGAGAAGACCTGCCCACTGCATAGAGTTGCGACAGCTGCGATACCGGAAGAAATAGCCAGACATGACTTTCCCAGATGCACGACATGTTGTTTTGCCAGTTTCCAGTTAAGAGGATCGAACGGGGTAATACCAGGGCATTCCACTGTATCAAGGAAGAGTTCTGTCATGTAGGGGGACTGGGTACGCAGAGTGAGGATATCGAGCGTAGTGGTCAATTCAATATCCCGTGATATCAAGTTCAATGGCGAGTCATGGCGTTCGTAGGAGTTGTCATCCACGATAGGAACTGTACTTCGGTATTGGAGAGCCTTTTGCAAACAGGCTGTGACATCTACATTTGTCCTGCCTTCGTACAAGAAGGGGGTTTGGTTCACCCTCTCAGTTGACAACACTTTTGATGACCCTTGTATCTCATAGTCGTCGGTGAGCGACGGACTTGAGTGGAACTGGGTAGTGTCATGTGCCTCAGGTGCTTGAGTTACTCCTTCAAAGTGGACTGATGATGGCTGGCCGGGTGGCGAGTTATCGGCGCTGGCAGTCTGCCGAAAGACTCTCCGGGGCTTGTATGTGCACTGACGTTGTAATCTCGTACAATTATTACAGACGGGTTTGGCCTCGTCGCATTTGACTTTCCGAGCCCGGCAAGTCAGGCAGCCACTCCGGACCCGACCTCGGTAGCCTTTCTGCATGGTTGTCGTTTCGTCGATGACCAAGGCGCGTAAGCATTGCAAATCGAGATTTTAGTGCGCCCTCTTCCTACAGCCGCACTCTTAGCGCACGTGTTTGATGACGTAATTTACTACGGTCTAATTGCTCTGTTCTAGCTGCAATTATGATAGAATAGCTATGGATTTGGAAAAGGGAAATAGTGAAAAGCTTAAAGAGACTAACTGGAAATAGAGAAAGACTACGTGAACTTATGGAAGACAGCAGGGCTATGGGACGAAAAGTCCTAATTAGGTAATTCTGGCTTCCCAGCCTCGGGGGGAAGGCGTAAGTAGTGGGTCTAGAGGGAACAGCGTGTCCAGATTATACGAGGCTGCTATAAATGGTTCATTAATCCAGTTAAGTATCCCATTATCTAGTAGATTCTATTACCTCTATTAAAACTGCCTGTGTGGTTTTACTTTATAACTTTCGCCAAAACGTGGATGCATCCAGCACCACCAATAGCATTGCTCGCTATGGAAGGTTTACGTGCCTCTTCCCTGGAATTGACCCCCACCACGGAACACTCAGCTACAGCAACCGTTCCAACACCAGCATCAACGCAGGCTCCATCTAAACGCCGGAGTGCAGCCATCATCGCCTGTATAACATGTATTACCGGTATAAGCAATCTTCTTGCCGGCCTTCTCACGGTCTGCATACCCGTTATTGCACAGGATCTTGCCATCCCGCCCGGCCTTGAGCTGTGGCCAGCGTCTGCCTTCGCTTTATCTTGCGGCTGCTCACTCCTCTTTTGCGCCACCGTCGCCGACCTGGCAGGCTGCAGGCGGGTATGCCTTGTTGGCGCATTGCTCCAGGCGTGCAGCGCAGTTGGTGCCGGACTGACCAACACGTCCACGCAGTTGATAGCATTGCGGACCCTTGCCGGTATTGCTGCGTCGCTGTGTCTGCCCAGTGCGGTTGGTGTTGCCTCGAATGCGTTTCCCAGTGCTACGATGCCACGGAGCCGTGCTGTCGCGTTCTCTGCCATGGGAGGTGGCCAGGCCGTTGGCTTTGGGCTCGGCCTCGCTTTAGGCGGCGTTTTCAGCGATACGGTCGGTTGGAGGTGGGGGTTCCATACGACGGCCGTCCTCAATCTTCTTGTTCTGGCATTGGCAACATGGTCGCTGCCAGTTCATCTTGACGGACCACTTGACCGGGCCATTCTTGCGCACTTGCGTCAACGCCTCGACTGGATTGGGGTGATGATCATTAGCACAAGCTTGGCCTGTCTCTCTTATGTTCTAGCGGTCGTGTCGGGACCTGGTGCATCGGGCCGATTGCGTGGACCATTGAACCTGTCTCTACTCTGTGTCGGGCTCGTTCTATTACCAACCTTTATAGTATGGGTTCATTTCCAAACAAGCCGTCAGAAACCTGCTTTGATTCCCAACAGCCTATGGACCAACGTGCCCTTTTCCTCTGTCTGTGCTGCAGTATTCCTTATCTGGGGCGCTCTCAATGCCAGTGAGCAACTAGCAGCTCTGTATCTACAGGAGATTCGTGGTTTCTCGACCCTGACGGCATCATTATATTTTCTTCCGGCTCCTCTTTGTGGTCTTATCATGAACATCGTCGTTGCCCTTATTCTTCCAAAGCTAAGGCCATCTATTGCGGTGCCAGCAGCTTGCTTCGTAAGTGGGCTTGCGCCGCTATTGTTGGCGGTCTTGTGTCGTGTCGATGGCCCTGGATATTGGCACGGCATATTCCAAGCCATCGCCATTAACCCATTAGGTGCGGATCTCATGTATACAATTGCAATGCTCGTTGTGACGGACGCTTTCCCTGTCGAGATGCAGGCGCTATCTGGTGGTGTTTTTAACATGCTTGCTCAGATTGGAAAGAGTGTAGGAATATCTACAACTGCTCTTATTGCGAAGCGGATAACAGACCAAACTGATGGTGTTGACACAGGCACATCTCTCCTTCGAGGATACGCAGCTGGCTGGTGGTACAATTCTGCGTTAGGATTTGCCTCAGTCCTCGTAACGCTTTGGGGTCTGAGACGCGTTGGGAAGCTAGGTGTGAAAAAGGACTAATTACGCTCGATGCCGGTAGATGTCGTGTCTACCCCCAGTTCCAACACTCAATTGTTATGAATATTGGTATCTGACATATCTCACGCTCTCATATCGCTTTCATACATCAAGTTCAGATTCGGCCGATTTTCTTTATATTCATTTACTGGCCCATGGTCCGTCCCATAGATACATTTACTATTAGAAGAATCATCAGGTGGATTAGTAGAGTCAAGCGTAAACTGTACTCTTTCCCCGACAGGTTACCACGAAACCATGCAGTAGCCTACTAGCGATACGTCATGTGCTTGATTGTATGTCGTCGACACGTTGAATCGGTTTACAGGGCCGAGGGTGGCTCATCGGATTCTTGAAAGCTCACTAATATGTTCCTCCTCGCACCAAATCTTGCTCTGAGGTTGGTCACGCGTATCTTGTAGCAGTCATGCTTCTCCCCCATTCTTAGCAGTGCGATCCTGGTGGCCAGAAAAGCAATCACCATTAGACTGGCTGCCCGCCATCATGTGCGCAATCTATATGGACGCATCGAACATGATCCAAACTATGAAACGTAGGGCCCGTACTTACAATTCTCTAAGGGAGTGCTATAATTCTTCTTCCGTATACCTATAACACTTTGGAATCCAGAAAACAGAACCCAATACACCTGGTATAACATAACTGGAAAGGCAGAGACTCTTTTGTGCTGATTAAGGGTGATAATTGTTTCTATTAATAGCTACTTAGCTTGAGCAGTGACTTGGATATCAACCTGGCAGGACTTTGGTTTTGGACTAGTTCAAAGATCAAGCCATCAGCGGACTTATCTATGTGACCATCACACTGAGAAAATAATCAAAACTCAAAATGAACTATTGGACTCTTTGCTTGTTTACAAATATGGTAACTCGCATATTGTCCACCTGATTGGTACTTTGTACATCCAATTCATCGCAAGGCCCAACACCTCAATGTCGGCTATGTGCCGAGCTTTCTCTGCAATGCTCGTAACGAGGTGCAAAGTTTCATGATACCGTCAGACTAATTTATTCCCTGTTACAAGCCCCATGTGTGTGTAATGAGATCTTGCAAGTCCCAGATCAGATCTTGGACGATAACCATGTGCATATTTAATAGGCTTAGAAAAGAAGTCGAGATTGCGGGGCTAATTTACAAGCGATAACACTTATCTCTAAGCGAGCTATTTATTCTTTAACGTCCGTCACCCAAAGACTGGCCACCCCCACAGACCGGCCACCTCACTTTTAACCCAGCCACCCAATTTATATATACTTTAAACAGTCACAACTCTACCAATTTAATTCCAATTAATTTCAAACTAACGCCAATCAATTCAGAATGCCTTCTTTTACTGAAAAAGATATGAGCGCCGCTCTCCAGATGGTTGCAGAGGGTAT
>NW_022158716.1:52809-132074 GCF_000260195.1 Fusarium odoratissimum NRRL 54006 | reverse complement strand
GGTGGCCGGTCTGTGGGGGTGGCCAGTCTTTGGGTGACGGACGTTAGCTAAAATTCATCTTATCTGCTCCAATTTCTTATGTACTCTTCTTCCCCACTTTATACTAGGATAATTCCAAGGATGTGAAACTACCCTGAAGACAAATAAAGAGCAAGATATTTCAAGAGCATATTAAGACTAGAGAAGAAAAAATACATATGTGGGGTTAATATCAATTGAAACTCATATTATTATATATTGTTACAAGTTGTATTATGTTGACTTGTTGAAAAGTGGTATAACCTATTTTTAGTATCATTAAAAGTTGATCTAGCATACTTCAATACAAGGCAGAATTGTAATTTCACCTTACTTAATTTTATTACTGTAAACAAATATAGACATATAATATGCATGTTATGAATAGTATGCAGAGGTTATGTCCTTATATCATATTGCCCTGGTTTCCTTCTAGTTGCCTTTCCAATGCTAGTCTCCAGCTCTCAAGGTCCCTGACCTCAAGTCCCTCGATCTTCGCTTCGTCATCCCATACCCTCAATTGGCACATTTCCTTACACCACTTATCAGAACCAAACTCATCCCTCTCATCATCACTCATTGGTCCGCCTTGATATGCAAGACTCTTCTTGCTTGCATCGGAAAGCTTTTCCAAGTACCCTTTATCCACTGCACACAGATACCGCTTAGCAGCAACATGTGATTCCACCAGACGCGCAACCTTCGGAGAAAAACCCAGCGCAAGAACGAATTGCGCACCTAGCGTCTCGTGCCCGACTCTACCAACACTGGTCCCTGTTGCTTGTCCGCCGAGGTTTCTAGCTTCCCCTCCAGTGAGCTTGCGGAGGTCTTTGGCGGGTGCATATTGACCAATGTCGTGGAGCAACGCGGCAATTTGTGTGGCTTCGTCCACTGGTGGTGAAGCAGATGCTGCTTGGGCAGCGCATTGGAGAGAATGCTGGAGTTGAGAGATAGGTTCTCCAATGTAGGGTGTGTTTTCAGAGGCTTGGAGAACTGATATAACGTACTCGGCTACGGAAGATGGCGTTGGGATTGTTGGAAGTTCCATGACTGCGTTGACTATCGTAGAACTTTGAGGGAGGAGCAGCCACAGGTTGAAATGAAGGGTTGTATGATGGGAAAACAAGTGCAAGTTATAAACTAACCCTTGAAACTTTGACGCCTTCACGAGTATTACTAGTCAAGGCGACTGGCCATTCCTGGCCTATACATTGACCATGCCCAACCAATAGATTCAGAGCCAATGATTGCCTCTGCGTTGCATATCCACGAAATTCCTAAGATTTTCGGCTCTCGGTTCTCGCCTGTCGTTTACAGTGGGTCACATAGGCCCTGCATCCAGGCTAGCCATTTACCTCTTAGTACACTCTAGTGGTGAAAGGTCCCTCTATGTACTCTGTAGGCTGTAATGCGTTGAACTCTCTAGTGCAGCCTGCGGAAATGCTTATGTGGAGTTAGTTCATTGACATGGTTAATTTGGTGGATGATGTATGCCACGAGATGCATCTGTTGCTCAGGATATTACAGACCTACAGACGAACGTCATATAGATATCACGTTGAGACATCAGGCTTGAGCCTTGCGGATCACGTCTAGTTCGCCTTCGGATACATTGAACAGTGAGTTTTGTTACAGTTCAATTAAGCATCAGGAAAAAGACTTCATGAAACCCAGGTGATTTATAGTAAAGAATAACAGGCTGTCGTTCTTACAAGATACTGCCACTTAAAATGTAACCTGCTTTCCAGCGTCCACGCTGAGCATAGGAGATCCAAAACCATAGGTCAACGCTCCCGCTTTATAAGACTTCCCAGCCTTTCGCATATGTGTTGCCGGCCATTCCTGCTTTCTATGCTCGTAGTAACCCTGGCGCAGACCCCCCTCGCAAGCTCGATTGTAAGTTGCATAGATCGCTTTGCGGTCTGAGCTACTCTTGTTGGCACCGCTGCGATGCGCCAGGTAAGAAGTGAAGATTAGTAGCTCGCCTTGTTAGAGGTCAGTGATTGTAATTTAGATGTGAAACATGGGTCACTAACCAGCTTCTAGTTCAACAGACGTCCAAGTGTGAGAGTCAACCCAAGTCGACTCAATGCAGTTGGTAGCCTTGTTGATAGGAACATCCATCTCATGGCTTCCATCAACAACCTCAAGCCCTCCATTGCGAATATTGGAAGGATCCACACTCAGTAGAATCGTCAAGTGCTTGACATCCTTGATGTGCGTGTAAGCAACAGCATCAATGTGAGGTGCGAATCCGCCTGTCAAGTTGTCAGTTTCGGACAAGGATAGTGTATGTGACAATAGTCAGTCATACCGCTACCGGCAAGTTTATAATTAATCTTCTCCTTAAACAAAAGCATAGGCTCTTCTGCGAGATCATTCAGAAGACCAAGCAGCTTCGTGCTTCGTAGGAGATTGCTGAAACCTTTGTGACAATCGGCAAAGTTCTCAGTTCGGCAGAGAACAGTGTGGCCTTTGTCATTGACCTCCTAATTCACAATTAATTTCTTCTTGCCAAGTCATCAGTGTTTCAGTGGATCTCCAACCTCGTAGGGCATGAATTCTGAATCTTCAGTCGGTTTCCAGTTTCGAACTTCTTCCGCCCATGATTGAAGGTCTTTGACTTGGCCAGGCTGCAGTAGGTCACGGACAATTAAGTAGCCATTCTTCTTGAAGAAAGAAATCTGATCATCGGTGACTACCATGTTAAAAGGTTGAGTGTAATGAGTATAAGCAAAAAGTCTGGATGTTGACAAGTAATAAGAAGGTCTTGATTTTCCAGTTGTATTTAGCGGAATAATTGGTTTGATCAAGTAACATCCATATTTATATTTATCGTTATGCTTTTGATCCCCAACTCGCCTTGAAATATGTGTCTCGTGAGCTCCATGCGCATTCTCATTTGACATCAGCCATGGGTTGCTCGCTACTCGGCTCGAGATAAGATATCTAGTTCTGTCGGCTATCGCTCACTAGCTGCATTAGTCTCCCGCTACGGACACTTTTGCTTTGAGCAATGAGACAGGACAATTACAGCATGTACCCAGATAAAATGGCAAAAATGCAACTGTAGCATGCCGAGTAACCGAGACTAATGCTTTTTCATGACTGCATTCGACCAAATACAGTAGCATGGCCCACTTCAGATCAGACCCCCAGGACCCAAGCTAGAGCTAAGTGCTATTAGACGGGAATTAGGAAGGTTTTGCGGTAAGAAAACATGGAGACCCATACGAGGGTAGACGTTAGATCTTCCTCGGGGTATCGGCAACCGTTCCAAGATATCAAGACTGTCAAGCCCAACCAAACACAAGGACATTGCCCACGTGCACATAATGAGCTATCGGTTCCTGAAGAAGACAAAGAATCTTATCACAGCATCCAATAATGTTCCATTATCAGGGCACGCTGAAGCCTGTCTTTTATCTTTGTTCTATTTCCAACTATGCTGGAATTGGTTGCAGAAGGGTGTTGCAAACCAAGAACATCCTTGGTCCCCAAGCTTGGAGGTGCTGTCTTTGCATGTATAAAAGTTAAAGACCTCTTGGACATGTTCCAAGATAGATGCTTCTAAATAAGATCCTTTTCATACTATCAACTACAAGATTAGGACCATGGATAAGAAAGCTCCTCAAGATACGCCTGCTCCAAAGAGCAATCAAGACGATGAATCCTTCAAAAATGACACTGTTGTCAATTCCACAGACGTTGAAATCACAACCAAGTCTCGCATGTCAACCATCACAACAGTACTGACAAGCGGACTGGCTCTGTTCTC
The DNA here is from genome assembly GCF_000260195.1 of Fusarium odoratissimum NRRL 54006. Classification (NCBI taxonomy): domain Eukaryota; kingdom Fungi; phylum Ascomycota; class Sordariomycetes; order Hypocreales; family Nectriaceae; genus Fusarium; species Fusarium odoratissimum. The sequence continues at coordinate 128,278 of NW_022158716.1, read as the reverse complement.
CGATGGATATAACGCGCAGATCATCGGATACATGAATCCTGTCTTTGCCAAGTTATACCCTGACAGCTTTTCCAGCTCGATCAAGACTCGACTCTCCAATGCATTCCTCATCGGCGAGGTCCTCGGTATGCTCTTCTTTGGCTACGCCATTGACAGACTTGGCAGACGGACTGGAATTGTGTTTGCGACCGTATTCTTGGTGCTGGGTATCATAATCGCGACTGCGGCACATGGCAAGACTGAGTTGGGCATGTTCTGGATGATGATTGTTGGCCGAGGTGTTGCAGGATTTGGTGCTGGTGGTAAGAACCGAAAAGGGACTTGATTTGAGAAAAAGATTTAACTGATGGCCTCGATAGGAGAATACCCGACTTGCGGTACAGGCAGTACCGAAGCCTCTGACGAAACTTCCTTTGTTAGACGCCGACGCGGACTCTTAGTCGCTGCTGCAACAGACTTTTCCATCGATCTCGGATTTGTTATGGCAGGTGTCGTAGCATTGATCGTCCTCGCAGCGTATCATCAACATGTCGGTGACGGTGTCTGGCGAATAAACTTTGGCATCGGATTTGTCCTGCCAGTAGCTCTTCTGTTTCTTCGACTTCTTCAGTTTGACTCAACGCAATATAAGAAACATGCGATCAAGCATGACATACCATATCTGCTCGTAATCAAGAGATATTGGAAGCCAATGCTTGGAACATCACTAGCCTGGTTCTTTTACGACTTTGTGGTAAGCACAGTGCTACAAATACACAAGCTGAGCCTCGGCCTTTATACTGATGTATGCCACAGACATATCCATTCGGAATCTTTAGTTCGACAATCATTGCTACGCTGAATCCCGATGACACCCTTCAACAGAATATTGGATTTGGTACAGTTGTTAACTGCTTTTACCTCCCTGGCTGCGTTGTTGGAGGACTACTCATGGACCGCATTGGTCGCAGACAAACGATGACTCTGGGCTTTCTCGGCTGGACAATCCTAGGCTTCATCATCGGTGGTGCGCTTTCCCCGATCCAGTCCGTGTTCCCTTTGTTCATCGTGCTGTATGGCATCTTCAACGCACTCGGAGAGATGGGCCCTGGTGTAAGTCCTAACCATTGACAGTACAGCTACCTGGAGACATGCTAACTATAAAAAAGGTCGCCACGTTTCTCTGTGCTGCAGAATCTTTCCCAACACCTCTTCGAGGACACTTCTTAGGCTTTGCGGCAGCAATGGGCAAGGCGGGAGCGGCGATTGGAACACAGGCCTTTACACCTATCCAAGACTCTTTTTCCGATAAGCAGCGAGGTATTCAAGCGGTGTTTCTCATCGGAGCTGCCTTTGCTGCTGTCGGTGGACTTGTTGCCTGGTTTCTGATCCCAGATAAGGACAAGGAGCTCGAGAGCGAAGACGCGCAATTCCGGCTGTACTTGGAGCAGAATGGATACAAGGGTTCTTTTGGTGACACATTGAAGGACTAAAAGTGGTATCTTCAATGTGTCGCTACCAGACAAGAGAACAAGATCTCGCTGAATCATATGAGAATGTGCAGGTCTTGGGTACAATTAGCTTCCGCCCTGTGGCAAGATTACAAAGTCAGGAAAAATACGAACAAAGATAAAGGCACTACCTAATACAAGCTTACTTTTTGAATTAATTTCTTATTTTAAATATTGAGCGAGCGATGAAGCTGGGAACCTTATTGGTCCACCTAAGGGGAAATCTCAACGCTATTGGGGCGCTATTGGATGCCACGACCATTGATCGCGCTAAGTCGCCAATAGTTATCTGTATGCCCCTGAGCCACTTTCCAGTCGTCTGCTGAAATAAAACTGGTGAATGTCCTGTTTTTCCTCATGTTGTTGATTCCCCCTTGGTTCATCCGGTTTTACAAAGCCTCCACCGTCGTTTCCCTTGTTTTTGCTTTCGTTTTTGGAAGCCTGCCAAAATGGTTTCCAATAAGCTAATTGCGGCTGCGTTTGCAAACCTGGCCTTGTTAGCTTCTGTGAATGCAGGCCCATGTAAGCCCCAGAGCATCGCGACCTCTGCCACTGACATTGGCTCTACAATTCTTGTGTCCGATACTACCACTGCCCTTTCCACTGCCATCGAGACCAGTACTGCGATCAGTGAGACCGAGACGGCAACCGAGACAGAGACAACTACCACGTTGACTGAGGCTGGAACAACTACGAGCGCGTCCGTGAGCGAGGCGTCAACGACCATCGTCATCAGCGAGAGTACTACAGTCGTCAGTAGCAGCGACACTACACTAGTCACCAGCAGTGAGGCTACTACATTACCCACCACCACCGAAGGCACAACGACCGTGGCCGAGAGCGCTACAACCACTACAACCGCCGAAGCAGAGCCAACAGAACTTCTCATCAACGGCAACTTCGACCTCGGAACAGTAGACCCCTGGCTATCGAGCAACGATGCCATTCAACTTGGCTCCTCCTCGCCCTACCAAGGACCAGTTTACGCACTCCTCCAGTTCGGAATATCTGATGGTGCATCTTACAACAACTACGTATATCAAAAGATCGACAAGTCTCTTCTCAAAACAGGCGTCTATCACTTCTCTGCTCAGGTCCGCGTTGATTTTGCGACTAATACCCAGTTTGGCGACGGGTGCAACGCAATGAGCATAGGCTGTTCCTATGGGGACCCTAATAACTTGGTTCGTGTCCAGGGATCCACGGTAACAGTCGCCGCAGATGATGCTGCTGGTCAATGGAGCCCTCTGGATACTACTTGTTCACTTACGGAGGATAAGCTGTCTCAGTATGGGTATGTTAGTGTTGCGATTGGATTTAGCTGCGCCAACGCTGAGGCCAACGTCGATGCGGTGACATTCGAGGAAGTTGTTTAGTGTTTACTAATCAATTTGTAATGCGTATCATACACCAAATTGACTATTTTATTACTCCGTAGCGCTTCCATGGTTCCATACGCTCTGTCAACCCTTCAGGTTCAGGTTCATCTGTGTTCCTTTCTATTGATAAGTCCATTTCTTCTGGACCACGCTTTGGCTTCACCATGAGTATTGCCATCATTCGATACTCATCAATCTTTGATGCCCATATTCGCATTTCAGACTCGACTGCAAACACGAGTGAGAATTTTGATTTGTCGCTATTGTCAGCACCCCATTGGACCTCGCATACATGTGTATCTGCTTGCATTAGCGACTGAAATGAGGGGGAAAGGATGGGGACATACCGTGTTGGGAAGTCGGGGTGACTGAGAGAATGTGTCTCAGGTAGAATCGTCCCTTTAGTAGAAACTTTGTCTGTTTCTGCTCAGATAGAGATTTCGACCTGTAAAATGACCGCTCTCCTGTAGGTTCACCACGGGTCTCTTTGCACAGGAGAAGCATGTTCTGGAAAAGATATGCATGGTACTATTTTAACGATGTTAGAAGTAAAAGCGGACTATTCGTCGGACAGCCTACCAGATTGGTCTTGGAACTCTTCGTCACATAGAGTGTCTTAGAGAGAATCAACTCACCAAGAGCATCTGGATCAATGCCCTTCCAGTCCTCTATCTTTTGTTGAAGCTTTTGAACAGCTGCCTGTGTATCCTCAGATATGGCGTTGTCCTGCAGCCGAACAACCAGCCTCGAAACAGAAGATCGAGCCATGCTGCCATCATTCTTCTGCTCTTCTGTGACGATCGGCTGGGCTTTCAAGTACTTAATGGTGTTGGTAAGTAAGTATCGGGAGTCGTGGTAAAATTAGATCATACCTCCAAGAATTCAAAGAGTGCAGAGATTCGTTTGGCTCTCATGGGCAGGATATCGAAGCATCTTCCCAGTAGGCTTCTTGTCTTATCCTTATCTCTGAAATGCCCTTCTTTCAGCCAAAGTTGTATGCTGGTTCTGTTAAGTTTATCGTTGGCATATGACGCAGCTTCAACCTCGATATATCTAAAAAGATAACCAAATGCTGAAGCCCATTCCTGATCGGCCGATGGACGTAACAGGTTCCCTTCCATAATGAGAAGCAATGCGATCTGTACATCTGCGAGTACTCTTAAGCCTTGAAATATTGGGTTCATATACATCTCCAGTTGGTCCTTGATCTCAAGGAGTTCAATGACATCCCGGACGAACTGACGCTGCTCGTTGACCAGCTTTCGAATCTCTGGGGGCTGGACGTCGACTTGTGCTTTAGCTGAAGACAAATCGTTCATAGGAAGACCAGTGATTACGAGGTTCTTGGTGATACTCGAAATGAGTGAGATTACCTATATCACGGTCAGTAATTACGTCATGCTTCAACGTCACCACATGGCTTTACCCTGAAAATGCCATACTCGTTACCCCACATCAGGTCCTGGACTGTGATCAAGTTGCTTGTTTCTATATCCAATCTGTCGTGACAGAACTGAGCAAACCATAAGACTAGCTCTTTCCTGACATTGTCGGTCAGGTCCTCTGGTAGACCGACATCCAGGAGAGTTGGGTCCAAAGCCTGAGCAAGGATCACGAGTGGCATAACCTCCTGAAGAACTGACCAGAGGTGAAAGAAGTCGTCAAGGGGGTGAGGGATTTCGTCAAAGTACCTTTGCATCCCCGGTATCGTGAGGAGCTTAAGCTTGATCTCGAGGCATTCTATCAGTAAAGGCTGGTCCATAACTGGCCCAGGTGTTCGACCATTGAGAGCAGCTTCTTCTCCGAAGTCATAGTGCTCAGCATTAGTGATATCATCCTGATACACAGGCAATGCGATGACAGACATGATGGAGATGTCTCCTAAACTCAGGCCTGAGAAGACAGACCAGTTGTGAGATCTTGCAATCGAGCTTCGGAATGAAAAGTCCATGGTTTCTCTCACTGCGCGGCGATATACACGTGATGACTCAAGGTCATCCTCGAAGTCAAACTTGGATATAGCAAGGCTGGTATCGGTGCTGATTGATGTAGCTGGTGATGCCGCAGTTGATTGCTGACTTGTGTTTTGAGATGGAGATGCACTCAGTGAGAGAATGCTCATGCGCCTTGAAATAATTGTCTGAGCATCCAAAGCGTCCTCAATATTCATCAGCCGACGTGACAGGGCGTCGTTGCTATCTAGAAGAACTTTGACATTATTGGAGAGCTGCTCCTGATGTTCTTTTGCGGTTTCACCAGAGTCACTGAGAATGAGTCAGATATTGTCCCAGTAATTGCACGATAAACGCACCTTTGCAGAATCATCAAGACAAGTGTCATTGAGCTTTTGAAACTTTGCAGCCTATTGAGAAGAGTAACAAACGTACTCTCCTTCCATACCCACTGCAAACGACCTCTAAGCGGCACCTTTTCCGCGCCATCTTTCGCCCGCAATGACTGAAGTTCCTTATGCAACTCCGAGTAAAGAAGCACCCCATCTGTGAGGACCGCCACGACCTGATTCACCCCAATGAGCGCGGCATGCTGAACCCTAACTGACCCAAGGTTCTTGGTCAGGCTCTGAAGCCCCATCAGTATGACCTGGGTGCTCTGGACTTCAGAGTAGACATGAGCCGCGACCTGCGGGGTCTCTTTCGCTGCCGAGACATAAGGGCTGAGGAACTTGACAGCCTCTACTGTGATTGAGATGAGTCCTGCGATGGAAGCGGCGACACTCAACGGATCGGACATCGTGGTGATGAGATGGTTGAGGTTGGAGAGTCGCGAGAGGAAGCCTGAAACACCATTATTGATTATTGAGGCTGTGTCGAAAATGCCAAGCCCAGTTCAGCCCTGCGGGGTTATGTAATCAAGATCGAGATTTCGATGAAGTCATTAGTTGAAAGAAAACAGACATCAGTGGTGCCTTCAGTATTTGGAAACTCGCCTTGGGAAACATCTCAATGAATGTATAGAAGTTTTATTTGTAAGTTGACCTTGAACATGATCATTGGCTGTCTCTGTTACCATACTTGACGCAGCCTGGGGCTTGGCTCGAGATAAAACGAGGATCTGCAGGGATTATACCCTGTAATAGGTACTTATCCAGTGGCCCTCTCCCAAGCATTGTCAGGCTGATCTTGTGCCAACAAACACTTAATGGGGCTAGCATATGTATGGAATTGACATATTCTTGTTAATATAAGCAGTCGCGTAGCCTTTTCGGCAAAGACACAAGATAAACCTGGCATGCGCGTGGGCTTGACCTCTAGGATGTACATTGCAAGTATTCGCCTTACACGTCAGTTATCGTAGCAGTGCCATGTAAGAAACAGTAGTATCGCTTCCCATGATATCAAGTACAAATAATAGATTTATCATTACCCTATGTATTCAATCTCTGTCTTTTGCAAATAGGGAGAGTCTTGCTGTCACGTACATAATATAACTTCTATAGGTAGTACTGTATAACAACAAGGGACATTTTCAGAACGATCTATAGGCGGAAATTTACATAAGTTCAATGTCAGCAATTGGCTATTAAATACGGCATCTTTGCATACCATTGCGATATTGGGTTTAATTAGTGAGAAAATTAATTCTAAGCATGAATTCTCGATAAGCTCGTGCGCCAATCAGAGCACCCTGGCTCGGATATTCGGCAAGTGAGCGGCAGTAGCATGCATGCGCCGTCACCAGATTAACGGCTAAACAGTGCCGAAACCTAGATCTCGTGGCTCGGGAGATCGCTTGTTCTGGAAGGTCGAGATTAGGCTTGATAAGATGGGCTTCTGCAGCTTAATCTGTGTGATACAGCATGTACCGAAATGAATAATACGGGAGAGTGTAAATTTAAATCTTGACGAGACGGTTGAAGCTTTGGCTTAAAGAGAAGTATGTTTGTCTGCCTTGTGATTCCGTCTGGCCAATGTAAGCAAGACACTGTCTTGTTTCACAAGCCCGGGATGACCTAGAGATCGACAGTACCCACTGCCCACTGTCGCCTGACTCCCGCGCTGTATTGGCTAATCCTACCTCCGGATCATCAGGAACCTTTGGCATTACAAAAGATCTCCCCCTTTAATCAGGAAGGTGGCATTAATCTTTCACAGCGATAAGACAATTTGTTAACTTTACTGGTATAGTATACGGCTATAGGAGAAGGTATGGAATGCGGGCTATCCGGGGATATGGTAGCGCCCGATCGAGACCGCCTAGATCTATATATATGTAGTTACATCCTCCCGTCTTGGCAGTATTTCTCTTGTACAACCACGGTTCTTCCATTCAAGTTCGATATCCTCAATCATCATGAAGACAGCTTTGTTGAGTGTCCTCACGGCGCTTGCCCTTGTCGGCCAAGGCAGCTGCACACCTGCAGCCAGCCTCGATAAGAGGTACTTGCAAGAAGACGGCGGTATCAAGTACAAGGTCTTCGAGCACGCTGCTACTGGCTCCAAGACCAAGATTGTTTCGAACTCTGGAATTTGCGAGACCACACCTGGTGTTAACCAGCACTCTGGCTATTTCTCCGTTGGTAAGTACCTTATTCTCATCAATCCCCTTGGCAGTTCCTGACTGGTGATTTCTTCAGGGGACAATATGAACATGTTCTTCTGGTTCTTCGAGTCACGCAAGGATGCCAAAACAGCTCCACTAGCCCTCTGGCTCAATGGTGGACCCGGCTGCAGTTCCATGATCGGCTTGTTTCAGGAAAATGGACCCTGTACCTTCAACAACGGAGGGTCCAAGCCTACTCTGAACCCCAACTCATGGAACACCTTTGCCAACATGGTAAATCCAACCCCCTCTCCAGAAGTACAATGCACTGACCGTTCAAGCTATATGTCGATCAACCCATCGGCACTGGTTTCAGCTACGGCACCGACGACGCTGTATCGACTCTCGCTGCTGCTCCTCGAGTCTGGAATCTCCTCCAGGCCTTCTACGCCCAGTTTCCCGAGTATGAGAACCGCGACTTTGGTCTTTTTACCGAATCTTATGGCGGTCACTACGGTCCTGAGTTTGCGTTTTACTTTGAGCAGCAGAACGCTGCTATTGATGCTGGAAAGATCAAGGGCGAGAAGATCAACCTCGTAGCCCTTGGCATCAACAACGGCTGGATCGATCCTGGTAAGGCCTCTTGCGCCTTTAGACCCGGTTCCAATGCTGACACGTAACAAAGGTAACCAGTATAGAGATTACATCGACTACGCCGCCAACAACACCTACCGAAAGCTCATCACACCAACTCAGTACAGCAAGTACCTCAACACATACAACCAAAAGTGTGTCCCTGCGTTTGCCAAGTGTCCAGGTCTCACAGGCAACGATGCCGCTTGTGGTAACGCAGACGACGTCTGCAGCTCGGCTATCGAGAGCCCCTTGGAGAGGCTTGCAGACTTTGATGTCTACGACATCCGGGCTTCGAGCAATGACCCTTTCCCCCCGGCGACTTACTCCACCTATCTTACATCTGCGTCTGTGATGAATGCCATTGGTGCGCAGTCTGACTACCAGGAATGTGGTGATGATTCTTATAACAAGTTTATCGCGAGCGGTGATAGTATGTTTCCATTTTAGCTGTATACGCCATTGTGACTAACGAGTCCTTTACAGGGGGACGATCGTTCTTACCGACACTTTCGCAAGTCATTGATTCAAAGATTACAGTTCTCATCTGGGCTGGCGATGCTGGTAAGTTGACCTGACTCCCGTGATCTATACCCTGTCGATCTAACAATATCTAGACTGGATTTGCAACTGGATGGGTAACTACAGGGCCCTCAACTCAATCGCCCCTCAATCATTCGTCTCAGCTCCTCTCAAGTCATTCACTGTCGGTGGAAAGAAATACGGAGAATTCAAAACCTCTGGAAACCTGAGCTGGCTGCGAGTTTATGGCGCTGGTCATGAAGTTCCAGCCTACCAGCCCGAGGCTGCGTTGGCGGCGTTCATTGCGACCATGTCCAAGAAGCCTATCTCATCCACATAATGGATTATGCTGGTAGCATTTTATCTCGGATATCATGAATTGAATATTTCACTATAGCTGGGCTCAAAGAAAATGGTGGCCCATGTTTGAGAACTGCTTTCTTCTTGCTACAGAACCTATGCTAGGAACAAGAAATCTGTCAGGGCCGTATGAGACCGCATTCAAGCCCTGCCTTCAAAGCAGCCTGTCGCATCTCCAGTTGTTCTTCTCTGGTCGGAGGAACTGGCTCTACTCCACGCTTCTCTCTAGACTCCCTGGTCTCATATAAAATTGGTCCTTCATCCTCGTCATGCGAAATCGTATAAGAGCGAACCTCTGCATTGGCCCAATCCGTGCCTATTGAAGTTAGCACCCAGACAGCTAAATAACAATGGCAAAAACATACCATCTGGATTAATAACGTTCACCCAGTCGTCCGTGAGGAAATGTAGAAAGCCTCCATGGGAAACGACCACGATTTCTCTCTCAGGCCTTTCGCTCAGCCATTGCCGTGCTACCTCGGCCCTTTTTATGAGACTCCCTATGGCGGGTGCCCATTTTCCTTCCTGCACATATGCTTCGTCAACATCTTTGACCATATTACGCACAGAAAACGTAATTACACACCTTGATTTGCCAACCTGGCTCGACCAGACCGAAGTCAACCGGTTGATGTTCGAACTCTGCCTTTATCGCAGAGAGATCACTGCCGGTGTCACAGTTCAAATCGCTGACTTCTTGTACTTCTGGTAAGGCCACAATCTGTAACCCGCGCTCGAGTTGAGTGGGAAACGCTAGCAGGGTCGTTTGGAGCGTGCGTCGCAGTGGCGATGACACGATCAGGTCAACATTGGCAAGCCCAGGGAACTTGGATAGCAGGCCTCTTGCTTGCTCTTCTCCCAGAGGTGTCAGATCGGTGTCGGGCAGAACTAAGTTTGCTTCGCCTAGGTTGTGAACGGCTTGGCCGTGACGCACGAGATGAATAGTCTGCGGCATGTTGTATTGTCCTTCTCAAGCTAATGAAATGGTTGTAACTGGGATTTGAATGCTGTTTGAGCTTCATCTTCAGTGCACTGGTCTATTTATACAAGGCAACTCGATAAGCTTTAGAAGTGGGGGACTGTGTCGTTGGCATTGACCAACAGCGTCCGCGGGCTCCGTCCGTACAGACTAGCCATCGAACCCTGCCTCGGACTCGGATCCAGCCTCGCAAGGGATTCCTTCATTGCGCGTTCTCTATTTTTATTCTGGGGCTTGTTAATTCCCCGGATACGTCATTGCTGCGGCCCTACTGGCAATATGAGGGCGGTTGAGAAGTACCTGCTGGCCATAGGCAAACTCTACCAACCAATTGAACAGACTGCATCTTAAAGCCAATGGCATGCGTCACTTCCCAGTCAGATATTCAATCATTATGATAATATGTATAGAAATGAATGTTATTTTAGTCCATGCAAGTACATGTCAGCACAGCTGGTTTCATAAGTATTATTTTCTATCTTATTTTTAAAAACGCCAAATCACCATTCATCATTCTTTGAAACAGTATGGCAACCAATTCCTCCGATAAAATCCCTCGCAGCAGTCTCATTATCCACAATCTTGAGGTTGCTACCCGCACGCTCAGCAGTCTTCATTTCCAAAACACCCACCGGGTCTATAACGACAACAGTCCTCCCATCAAGCAGCAATCGAGTAATGTCCGCCTGAATAATCTTTTGCGCCACTGCATTGAACGAGAACACATCGCGGAATGAGAACACCACAGCGCACACGAAGCGGCTTCTGCCAGCCCCAGGATCCTTGGGGTTTGGATCACCGAGTTCTCGTGTGATGGCACGGGTCAATCGCTCTGAACCTCCGAAGCGCACGACACCGCGTAGACTGAAGATGATGACTTCTTTGTTGCAGTTTGTGTGGTGTGGCTCGTTGTCGCCTGGGAGGATAGTCGCCACGGATACGCGGACGGTCGCTTGGGCGATCTGACTGACGTCCATCATGTGAAGACCCATGTCGCTGGATAACTGCTCGCATATGGCGACACCGCGTACACTATTTCCCCGTGAGTCAAGCTTGGGTGAAAAGACAGCGATACCCATCTGACCAGGCAAGGCGCCGATGATACCACCAGCAACTCCACTCTTAGCGGGTATGCCAATCCGCGATACCCAGTCGCCTGCAGCATCGTACATGCCACAAGTCGTCATGACAGAGAGGATCTGCCGCACGCTGTCTTGGGGAATGATCTTCTCTCCCGTCGCAGGGTGACAGCCCGCGTTGCAGAGAGTAGCAGCCATAGTCGCCAAGTCTCGAACATTGACGTTAATAGCGCATTGGCGGATATATCCTTGCACGATCTGTTGTGCATCGCCGGTGATGATACCAGCTGCTTTGAGCATGTAACCAATTCCCATGTTACGGTTCGCATCTCGCAGCTCAGCTTCGTAAACTTCTTCGCAGACTCGCAATTGCCGACCTGCCAGCTTCGACATGGCTTTGAGGATACGGTCTGATCGTTGCTCTGCTGTCCAGTCTGGTCCCCCGATGAGAGAGTGTGCTGTGATGGCTCCCGCGTTGATCATGGGATTCATGGGTCTGTTGCTCCCTCGCTCCAAAGACAAACTGTTGAACGCGTCTCCCGAGGGTTCCACGCCAATCTTCTCCAGCACCTTATCCAACCCCGCATCCTCAATCGCCAACGCGTACACAAACGCCTTTGAGATAGATTGCATAGAAAACTCAATCTCGTCATCTCCAGCAGAGTAAATCTGGCCATCCACCATCGCCAGCGCCACAGCTATCTTTGACGTGTCGGCCTTTGCCAGCGTCTCGATGTAACTGGCGGGCTTGCCATCTTCTATGGGCCGCGCATTCTCCAGCACCCGGTTGAGATAGTCGGGAATGGGGGACTTCATCGGACGGAACGGTATGGGCTTGAGCTGCTTTGATGGAGGAGGAGAAAAATTAGTTCTCACCGCTGAAGGCATTATGCGTCACGGGTGATGTCGTAAGCCAAGCTATTTGAATCAAGCTGGACGAAAACGGTCTGTCCAATCACAATGGAGCTTCTGTAGTGAAACCTTTTTGGGAGACTAGTCGAAATCGAGAATGTATCGTAGGGTAGATAGAAGATCGAAGAAAGAATGACTATAAATATTGTATCTGTAGGAAAAAGAAGAATAGTTATATAGACTAGGAAGAGAAATTGGCAATTGGTAAATTTTCATCACATGAGTTCAGACTTTTCACCCACAAAGGTATACTGTATGTAAAATTTACATAACGATAACTATACCAGTCCCTCGCGCAATGTGGTCCGTCGTAGCCGTGACCAACACGACACGCACTAAAGTGTATTACCATTTTACATAATAGGTGATTCTCGGTAAGGCGAGAATGAAACTCTCCATCGGTGAGAATCGGTGAGCGCCTGCATGGAAAAAGGGTGAGTGCGGGGAGACGCGTTTCTCATTCGTTGGTTTCGGTGTCAAAAAAAACATGACTGCCGATGACGGGATCACGGGTATTTTTGGGAGGGTATGCTTGTATTTTTTAGTCTGGAGTGATCCTGTGCGCGCGCGCTAGTATCGAGGGCGCCATTCCGTCTTGGGGCTGTAAGACATCGCTAAACCTCTTTGGAGAGATGATTTCATTATCGATAAGTCTGGAGTCACCTTGGCTCGATAAACTTTCACAGTGAGAGCATAGCGTCTTCGGAGTACACGACAGCTGGCTCACTAAGCCGTTAATCTCATCGTACCCTCCCTTAAGGAAAAAGTCAGATCAGATTTTACTCTGCGGGGTAAAGCAGCTGGCCAATGCTTCTGCAAGAGTCTAGAACCCTACTGAGCAAAAACGTCAGCAAAACAAGCTTTGTTTAGAGTTTTCGATCCCTGCCTTCAGCCCCTGTCAATGTGTCTCATCACTGTAACTTCATTGGGTATCACTACGCCACCACCGCAAACACCAGCGTCACGTTATTATGATCCCAGCCCCTTTGATCGTCTTTTCTGTTCTTATTTCTTGGCTCTTTCTCCTCCTGAGGCCTATTTACACTTTTATTCCACTTAAGCTTATTCAGTATTGAGTATTTGTTTGCTCGTTACTCTGACTGGCGATAATGGCGAGCAACATCCTCCCAGGCCATGGCTCTGGTCACAGAGATGAATCAACCCCGCTTCTGCCGCAGATCTCAAGTCACATTGCTCACGAGGGAGAAAGCGGAAGAAGCGGTTTTCATCCACGACATTTCCTTGCTGTTCTCTGGCGAAGCTCCTGCACCGCGTCGAAATGGGTGAACATCCTGTGGCCCTTTGTCCCCATCGCCATCATCCTTCAGTTCTTCCCTGGCCTGCATCTCTGGAAGTTTGCTACTGCGTATATCGCTGTCATTCCAACTGCCAATCTGCTTGGATTCGCTGGACAGGAGTTTGCGCGAAAGCTGCCAAAAGTAGCTGGTATTCTCATCGAGACGACGTTTGGGTCTATCATTGAGATTATTCTCTTCCTTGTTTTGCTTTCGAAGCATCAAGTTAACGCTCCTGAAGACAACGGCGATGAAGGAAACCTCATTCCAATCATCCAAGCCGCGATCCTTGGTAGCATCCTGACCAATCTTCTTCTCTGTCTCGGCCTCTGTTTCTTCGTTGGTGGCCTCAAGCAAGCCAGCCAAAAGTTCCACGCTATTGTCTCAGAGGTTGGCACAGGACTTCTTCTTGTCGCAGCATTTGGTCTTCTCATTCCCAGTGCATTCTACTCCGCCCTCAAAGCCGAGGTTGTACCCGACTTCCCAGGCTTCCGAGTTCTGCACGAGAAATTCACAGAGGGTAAACTCCAAGACGATGTCCTTCGCATTAGTCAGGCTACATCTATTGCACTGATTATTGCCTTCTTCTTCTACATCTGGTATCAAGCCAGCAGCCAGCATAGCATCTTCGATGAGGTTATTGAGATGGATGAGCACCGAGATGCTGATCGCGAGGCTGATATGGAGAAGCCCAAGTTTACCATGACTGAGACCATTGTTGCTCTGTTGATTGCCCTTGCTTTTGTGACTGCTCTTTTGATCTTCCTTGTTGAGAAGATTGAGCATGTTGTTGAAAGTGGAGTGCCTGATCAGTTCTTGGGTCTCATTCTATTGCCTTTTGTTGAGAAGGCTGCTGAACATTTGACAGCTATTGACGAAGCATATGGTTGGTGCCGTGCTTCACTCATGAAAGTGTCAGCTAACAAATTTCTTAGATGGTGTTATCAACGTTGCTTTGTATCACTGCCTTGGGCCTTCCATCCAGACTGCCCTATTCAACGGCCCCCTTGTCGTTCTCGTAGGCTGGGCCATCGGAAAGCCTATGGACTTGAACTTTGAGATTTTCATGATCGCACTACTTGTCCTGTCTATCTTGGTGGTTGGAAACTTCCTCCGTGATGGCGAGTCCAACTGGCTTGAGGGCTCACTTCTCGTGGTAAGTCAAGGTCAACTTGTAAGGATTCTAGTGACTGACGTTAATAGGTCATCTATGCTATTATTGCTATCGCATGCTGGTACTATCCAAACCCTGACGTGGCTACTTCCAATGGCCTCGAAGGTTCCGAAATGGTCAACGTCACCATGAGTGTTGACACTCTGCGTCAACTGCAGAAACTCATTAATGCACAGCTGCCACAGAATTAAACTGTTTGCTAAGCTTATGGTGATGCAATTTTCAGGCTGCTTGAGAACTTACGTGAGGGTACTTACGTGAGGGTGAAGATGGAAAGTTGTCGCCGAATCAGGGGATTGTCTTGGCGAAGGCTCCCTTGTGAGTTTTTACGCGTTGGATGGACAGTTCGAGTTATCATGTGTTACGGAGATATTGAGATTACTGATCAAGCCTTTTATTTTCGGAGCGTTATTTACAGTATGTCGATTCATGGCCTAGGCTTTTGAACTATTGTTTCTCAATCATCAAAACCTGACTGTCATAATCTCCCTCAAACCTCAATTGAATGCCCAGGTTCATCAGCGTCGAACCAGAAACCGTCTGGTTATTATCCACCTTGTACTTGGCACTAGCATCCAAACCTTGAAGTCGGAACCAGGGCCAAGAGTTGTTGATAGTCGCCCTCGTCTGGAATGCAAATAACACGACCTTCTTACCATCCTCAGAAATGAACTGTCCAGCTGGGTAGTTGGTTTCCTCAGGCAGGGCAAGTCTGTAAAAGTCCCCAGTGATGACAATTGGGTTGATCTTTTCAGAGAGCTCGATAAGACCAGGAATTTGTTCCCTCTCCTCAGGCTCAAGATCGCTAGGGTCAAGTTCAACACCAAAGGAGCCGCCCATCATGGCAACATGGGCTCTGAACTTGACGGACGTTATTCTCTGGGTGTTTCCATTAGGGACATGCGATAGGTGAGCTCCCATGGCAGATGGAGGATAAGCAAGTGACGTTCCGAATTGGATGGCGATACGCTCAACTGCATCTGTATCATCCGATGTCCAGATTTGAGGGAACCACTGAAGAACACCGGGGTCAAATCGGCCACCGCCCGAAGCACAGCCTTCCCAAAGAACATCAGGGAAACGGCTCGTCAAAGTCTCAAAGACATGATAGAGACCCAGCATATACTTGTAGTTGAGAGTAGGATCAGGAGTCTCGTGAATTCCACGGTTGTTATCCCACTTGACGTAGGAGATTGGTGATTCGCGGAGAACCTTGGAAACGAAGTCGATGATGAACTCTTGGACCTCAGGCAAAGCTAGGTTGAGAACCAATTGGTTACGCGTCTCGGTTCGGGGATAAGACCCTGCGTGGATTGCCCAGTCGGGGTGTTTGTCGTACAAGTCTGACTCCGGGTTCACCATTTCGGGCTCGAACCAGATACCGAACTTTAGCTCATCAGAAGAATTGGCGACTTTCAGATCAGTTACATTTTCGACCAGAGGTGTCAATCCGTCAGGGAAGCGTGACTTATCAGGCTGCCAGTCTCCAAGACCAGCTGTATCGTTAACACGTGGATACTTGTTACCGAACCAGCCATCATCCATGACGAACAATTTGATGCCGAGGTCTGCAGATTGTTTGGCGATCTTCTCAATGGCAGTCTCGTTGATATCGAACGCCAAGCCCTCCCAACTGTTGAGAAGGACAGGACGTGTCTCTTCCGCGTATTTACTCTTCATCAAGTGCTTTCTGTACAGGCGGTGGAATTGCCGAGACATGCCACCGACGCCCTTGTTTGAGAAGACTGACACGACCTCGGGAGTGGTGAAGGTTTGTTCGGGTTTCAGTGGCCATGAGAAGTCGAGAGGATTGAGTCCAAGGATGGCGCGGGTGAGTCCCTGGGAGCTCTTCTCAACGTCAACGGCGAATGAACCAGTATAAACTAGAGAAAAGCCCCAAGCCTCTCCTTGAGTTTCAGTAGTCGTTGATGATACGAGAGCGAGGAACGGGTTGTGAAGATGAGAGGAATAACCAGTGGAGCTTTGGAAACTGCAATGCCGTTAGCACTTTGTGTTATTGTTTCACAGAAATAATGCTTACCCTTGTGTTCCAAAGTCCACCTTTCGACGCACGCGCATACCCTCACGCGCCCAATCACCCTTGATCTCAATAAGATCCAGATTATCCTGCTGCAGATCAACACTCCAGCTCGAAACCTTTCTCAGATTAATCGTCGCATTGCCCTGATTCGTGATGTTCACACTCCGCACAATAGCATCATATTCCGGAAAGATCGAATACGAGAGGTCAACAGCAATAGAGCTGTAGTTGTCGTACATGTGCACCACCAAAGTCGACACATCATCAGCCTCACCAAACGTCGACGGAAGACCAGGTAGCCCAGGTTTTCCTTGTACAACCTCATGAGACTTGTATCGAAAGTCGGTGACGGTGGTGCCGCTTGCTTGTTGGAGCTGAAATGCTGGGATGCGGAAGTCTCCTCTGCCGTGGTCGGGGAATTCGCGTCGGACTCGACCGATTAGATTGACCCAGCCTTGGATGGGGCCGATTTCGGTGGTGATTCCATCTTCGGCGACTGGGCCGCCGTAGTGATCGTTGATGAGATCTCCGGTGGTGTTGTCGACGTGGAAGCGGTATGAGACGTTATTGCCATTGAGCGCGAAAGACGTGCCATCGACGCGGATTGCTGCAGACATGTTAACCATTGTTCAATGTGAAGAATTGTAGACTTACGATCTGAAGTCTCCGCGAAAGCCGAAATGACCTGAGAGAACAGCACTGCCGCCGTCGTAATGCCTTTCGATGTAACAAGCACCATCTTGACCCTGGCAAAAGTTGTTTAAACGAAAGTCAAACCTGAGGGGGTTATCCGAAGGGCCCGACATCTTTATAAACCCTCAGAAAAAGATCATCAGTGTAAAGTTCAATGCCACACGGAAAATTCGAGAATCCCAATATGTAGCAACTCGTGATGATCTCGACTCGGGCCGATCTTGAATTGGAGTATTTGTGGAGGAGCAGTTGAACTTGATGATGGTGGACTACCGAAAGATACCCCTTTGAGTCAAGATCGTCATCGTTTGTGTGGAGGATCAGCCCAGATTCCCCAGAATTGGAGATCGTTTGGGTGCATAAACTTGTTTATGACGTTGAGTTTATCCGCGCAAATGATATACCTGACTTGAAAGCATTTCGGCTATAGGTTTTTAGGTGGTAATGCCAATTCATCGGGATATTTACCCAGTCATTCATAAATGTCATTGTGAAAGCTTAAGTTACAGTGGTGAAAGGCCGGATAATTATTCACCCTGACTAATATCCATCCAGATTTCAACATGATTGGTTCAAATTCGAGATGAGGGGAATCAATGACACTGTGAAGGGATTCACGATCTTTGAGAGTTTATTTTCTCAGTTTTAACCTTAAGAAATCTCGGTATAACTCAGCATGGCCCTCAAAAACATCATTCTTCCGTTTCAAGACTCTTCAAAACAATGGGATATCCAAATAGAAGAGGGAGTGGTGACCTCCATGAAGCCTTCTGCTGGCAGGACAACACCAAGCGTAATGCTTCCCTCACTCTGCCATCCTCATATTCATCTCGACAAACCATATCTTCTCACCTGCAACCATCCAAAATCCTCAAACCACCCAGATTACTCTGATCTGGCTCCCAAAACAGGAGGGTTTCAGGAAGCCTTGGTCAATACCGCTGAAGCAAAGAAACGCTACACCGAGGAGGACCTGTACCTACGAGGCTCTCAGTTAATAGCTACAAGTTACAAACAAGGTGTCACTTTCATGAGAGCCTTTGTTGAGGTTGATTCTGTCACTGAACTCAAAACTCTGGAGGTGGGAATCCGGCTAAGGAAGGAATTCGAGGACTTTTTGGAAGTGCAAATCTGCGCCTTTGCACAGGACCCTATATTCTCGGCAGAGAAGGGAGAGGCAAACCGAGCTATGTTTGCGAAAGCTCTTGATCAGCTTGGTTCGAAGATTGATGTTATTGGAACTACACCGTACGTGGAATCTGACGTTGAATCGCAGAATAAGAACATACGTTGGGCCATCGAAACCGCATTGAAACACAGGAAGCACCTTGACTTTCATATCGAATTCAACCTGAATGGCGATGGAACCCACATGTCTGTGTTTAATCATATCATTGAAGAGCTTAGGGCTCTTAAGTGGCCTACATACCCTGGCGCTCCGACTGTTGTTTTTGGGCATGCTACTAGACTTACTCGTGCTACTCACGATGATCTGGTCAGACTTTCAGAAACGCTGAGAGAGACAAAACTGCCTGTTCACTTTGTCGGATTACCAACTAGCGACCTCTACATGATGGGCAGACATGAGTCTGACGGTTCAGGACAGGGTGAACCTCTCAGTCGACCATGCGGTACAATCATGGTACCCAAGCTAATTCAAGATTACGGAATCAACGCCTGCCTATCAGTCAACAACGTCGGCAACCCATTCACTCCCCACGGCGATGGCGATCCTCTTAAGATAGCAAGCTGGGGCGTTGGTCTATTCCAGGCCGGAACAGTCGAGGATGCAAAGATCCTTTACGAAGCCATCAGCACGCGAGCAATGGACGCTTTAAACCCCCGGGCTGAAGGACATCATGACATGTTCACATTGGCGGAATTCCACCAGACGATGCCGATGCTTTTATTCAAGAATGAAGAGTATATCGAAATTAGTTCGGCGAGTGGAAGCATGACGGTTCCAGCTAGGCAAAGGCTTAGCATTCAGGATATAGTTTGGGATCCGCCGGAGACACGACTGAGAAGCATCGTTGAATAGGCTATAGCTAACCCGATCTACATTTGTTCTATCTATA
Organism: Fusarium odoratissimum NRRL 54006; assembly: GCF_000260195.1. Taxonomy (NCBI): domain Eukaryota; kingdom Fungi; phylum Ascomycota; class Sordariomycetes; order Hypocreales; family Nectriaceae; genus Fusarium; species Fusarium odoratissimum. Next base: position 109,143 of record NW_022158716.1, on the reverse strand, counting down.
TCCTACATAAAGGTCCATCCGGCCTCTCAACCCACTCCTCAGACCCAACACAAGTAGGACAGTAGAAAATATGAGAAGGATCATACTTCCTCTTCGTCTTAAGGTGCTCACCATACAAGCTACCATAGAACGACTTCTTCCAGTCAGGATCATTGCGATCACCTTCATTCATGTAACCGCCAGTGTTGGGAGCCAACTTCTTCGCTGCAGCGCCCTTAACGAACGTGACGTCGTCATTCGCCGCTTTGCGCTCAGCAGTGTTTCCGGTACGAGAAATACCCGTGCCTGAGATGAGAACGTAGTGTGATTTTCGCCAGGCGGGGTGTAGGCCACTTGTCTTGTCTGAAGCGTCTTTGAAAACTTGACCACCCGAGGTGAGCAGAATGACACTTGTGCCAAACTCATCAGGTTTGCCGCTCATGACTTCGACGGCATCTCTGACTTTGTCGAAACTCTTCACGCTTTGACGGTCAATGAGCCTTGAGGTCAAGACAGAGGTGTCGCCGGTCGGGTCGTATAACCCTGATTCAGCGTGGTAGAATGACCAGTAGTCGTCGTACGTAGCCCAGCTCTCGTTAATGTAGAGCTTGTCTTTAAACTTCGACAAGGCCTTTCGCACTGGAGCCCAGGCCGCCTCAGCCTCTCGACGGCCCTTGCCGATTGTCCAGACACCGTGTGAATAGCCAGATGTAGCGTTCCCAACAAAAACGGTGGGAAAGTTTCGGAACCAGTAACCGTAGCCAGCAAAGCCAGCGTCGTTGAGATCAGGTAGCGACTGCAGCAGAGCGGACACAGCGTCGAGTAGATCTGCATTCTTCTCTGTCTTCTCCAGTGGTGCGATCTGCAAGTGGTGAGCCGTGACAACCTTGACATTGGGATGAACCTTGATGGTACTGCTCAAAGTGATACCATAGCCAGGACCTCCGCCACGCATTGAACGGAAGAGATCGGTGTTCTCACAGTGATTAGCGATGACAACTCTTCCATCAGCTAGCATCACTTCTGCTTCCAGAATCTGATCAGCGCCGAGACCATAGTTCCTCGTCGCAGGTCCATGGCCACCACCAGAAGCCCACCCGCCGATCGCTCCAGGCGTGATAGAGCCACCGCCAACTGCGATGACATTGTTCGCCTCAGCTACCTTGTACACATCGCGCCATTGGTAGTTCCCATCAATCTTGATAGCACTGCCCTTCCAGCTAGACCTTTTGCACTGGTTCTCGGATTTGTAAGTCTTCTGAAAGTTAATGCCGTTTTTGAACTGATGAAGCCAGAGCTCAAGACCGCCGAACCCATCAGAGCGACCAAGAAGATCATGGCCTGTTCCAGTAACAACAAGTCTAATATTCCGCTCACGTGCATACGCAATTGTACTTCGGATTTGTGACAGAGTAGTAGCATTAACAGCGTAAACAGGTAAAGAACCGAGACTGCAGGTCGTAGGCTCTTGCCCAGCAGTGTAATCCACCGGTGCGCAGGTGATGTTGTACGGATAAGGTCTCCCGATAGGATTCGATGACTGGAAATCCTGATCCGACCACATTTTGTTCACGTACGCGCATTGCTTCAGATCCTCCTCTGGACCGGGGTAGCATGACTGCGCGATTGGCTCAGTCTTGATAAGACTGCCGCCAATCTTGTTGTTGAAAGCTTTCCATTCTGAAGGAGAGGGCCAGCAGGATTGGCCGGGAATCTTTAACCGTCAGCTGAAGTCAGATATGATAGATTGAAATGCGTATACATACGCATTTGCATCTCGGTGTTGAACCAATCGCTTCTGTGGCAACGGCAAGTACCGCGAGTAGAGGAAAAAGAGACCCGGGATACATGCTGATAGATGGACCGCAGGAAAAAGAAAGTTGAGGTGAGGTACAGAGGGGGATGCAGCTAAGTGGCTCTCATCAAGTTTTAATCTATGCGGAACATTATTTTCTGCAATGCGTCATTTCGCCGCAGCGGAGTCCGAGGTCGTGCAACCTTGGTGAGCTTACGGGAGCGACAGTCCCCTCGGGCAATCTTGTTCAGTTGGTGGCGTCTCTGTTTGCTCACTCTCTGATCAAACTAGTGAATTTGGGGCAGGTATTGAAGCGTCTGGAATAATTGTTGGTGGGAAGCGAAGGGTACAAACATCATGCAGGCACCGGGAACCCCTGATATGCAGCTATGCGGCAACGGTGCGAGACTCCAGATTAGATGTAACGGCTTGTTGTCTGCAAATCAGAACTGACGAATGCTGAGTGAATTGTGAGTTATCATATACTGGACATCATCCATGCAAATGTGCATTTTATTGGAATTTCGTGAGATCAATTCTGGAGCAAACAGATCGCCAAGACGTACTTGGCTCGAATTAAGGACCATCCTGACGCCAGATCCCCTGTCTTCCTCCTGGTTGAAGTGATGAATTTCTTCTAGATTCATCAAAAGCTCTATCCTTCCCATTATCGTCAACGTCAATTACAGACAGTAGACTCGTGCATGGTCATTGCGCTCACTCCGCCATTTAAGCATGAGACATGGCTTCGCTTCCTCAATGCCAAGATTCATCCCAACCAGGGGCAGATTCCATTACAGGAAATCAAGAGCGGAACTAACCGTTATCTTGTCTCCACTCCCGGTTTCAATTAATGCAATCACTCATCCAAACGGCGAAGATGGTCCTGAAATTCTTACATGTAATTGTTTGCCACTCCAACCGTTGGTAAGGCTCACTGCAAGCGGTAAGATCTGCAATGTTTGTCGTACCTGGAACCAACAATATCTGCGGCTGAGAATCCCTCAATGCTACGCAAGCGGAAATGGGTCGATGGAAAAGCAATCATAGAGGCAAACATTGTTATCTCTTTTCTCTAATCCAGTCAACAAATGAAAGAATTGTACGTAGGGCCGATGCTGTTGTCCCATGTTCCCTGCTCTGCAAATGCTCCTCACCTTTCATGCTTGTGATAGCCAGTTCGCAAATGAGTTAATTGGCATTCTGACCTAGCAAGAGCCAATCGTTTGCAGAAAGAAGAAGAAAAGAATACATGATAACCCACTCTGAAGCCTCGCGATCGACCACAGATATTCCCCAGCTTGGCAGGCTCTTCTATCACACTGCACACCGTGAGCTGTAGAATCTGATTTGTGATTTACATCAGTGTTGACAACCAGTAAAGATTTCCTTTTGATCTAATTTGTTTTCCCGTTTCACCTGCAATGTGATGCGGCTGTGGCGTTGCCTCCAATCGCCTCAACCCTTTGTGCTCCTTCTTTGTCCTTGAGTTTGTCGCATCTGATCCAATCACTACTGAACCAACATGTTTGTCGCCGCCACGCGAAATACTCCTCTTCCCCTATATCAGTAAACTTATGAGTCCCGTAGCTCATCATGCAAGCCACGCAAAGACATCGCCATGTCAACCCCTCCGCCTCCAGACCCAGATGCTCCCCTCACGGGCGCTGCTCGCTCCGTGAACCGCCAAGGACTAATCATAATCGTCTGGATATGCTTCACCATCGCTACACTCTTCGTATCACTACGACTTTTCGTTCGCTGGCATCAGAATCGGCGCTTCCTTGCAGATGACTACTGGATTACATGGGCGTGGCTATGCACTCTTACTATGGCTATACTGCAGACTGAGCAGATGGATCCTCTGTGGTATATGACTTACCTCCAGGCCGGTCGCATCGCCTACGATCCAAAGGAGCTAGAGTTCCAACGCAGTCAAATCACGCGATGGCAATTCCCTATCATCAAGCTGTTTTGGATCATATTATGGTCAGTCAAGGCGAGCTTTCTGGCGCTGTTTTATCGACTGGTCCAGCCGTTTCCTGTCATTCGTCGGTGTTGGTATGGTGTTTCGGTCTTTGCAGCATCGGCCCTCATCGTGTGCATCATCTGCAGTGTACTTACTTGCAGTCCTCCTTCTAACTACTTCCATGGTAAGTCGATCAGCTCAATCTCTGGTTATTTAATCTTTTACTGACTACTCTCTAGGCAGCTGTGATTCTCCGCGAGAACAATGGAGACAGTCCTTCAACGTCATATTCTCAACGACCGTCGACGTTGCAACCGACCTCATGATCATGGCGCTTCCGATCGCAGTACTTCCCTCTCTACAGCTCGACAAGAAGAAGAAAATCGGGCTTGGAATTGCCTTTTCTCTGGGTATAATCATCATCTGCGTCGCCATTGTACGCATGTCACAAGTCATCGTTGGAAAAAAGGTCGATCTCGTTGGACTAGCTATCTGGGGTGCCGTAGAAACAGCAACCGCTCTTGTTGTCGGTTCACTACCAGCACTCAAAGGCTTACTTACCCGAGGCATCAAGAAGTATGCGACATCGAGGAGTGGTAGGACGGATCCAGCTGATTACGACAGCCGAAGTTCTCAACGTCGGCGGGGCCATGGCTCAGCAATGACGCCTCGGGCTATTGTGGTTTCTGACTGCATCCCTCTTGATGATCTCCATCGCAGTGGACAAGTCGATGGAGGTATATATGTAAACAAAACATTCACGACTGCTACGACAAGGGATGATAGTTCTTCTCAGGGTGAAGGGGATGAAGCAGCTATAGTGAGAGCAGCACCAAGATAGAACAAGTCATTCAATGTAATATAGACATGTTCCTAGGGCATTCTAGTTATATACTGTGCTTATTTAGTGATAGCTATACTACTCAAACTCCCTCCACTGCCTCACAACCTCATACAAACTATCATTATGCCCAACGTTTCCAGGGAAAACAACATAGTTCAACCCCGGCCACTTCGACTCTGGCTCATCACACCTCCACATCGGAACCCCAGGTGCAGCTTGGCCAACAATAAGAGCACGCTTCATCCTCAATCCCTTTGTCGCCATGTCCGAAGATGTAATTCCGCCCTTGGCGATGATGTAACGAGGCTTCTGCTCTAGTCCCTGCAGGAACGACACCAGAGCCAGTGCAATCTTTGAGCCAATATCCAGACTCTCAACCTCGTCTTTTCCGACGATGAGCTCCCGACTTGTCATGACTAGAACATCCTGCCCGTTCTTGATATGCTGTGACGCAAGCTCAATTGCCTTTGCGACATCCTCTTTCGCTGCCTCGTCAGACTTGAGGAGTGCTTTGACATTGAGCGTGATAGTGGTCAGATTCTTGCCCGACTTCTGAACCAGAGAGTCCAATTGCGCGGTCGTCTTGGGTACATATGAACCGGCGATGATGAGACCACCGACGCTTTTAGATAAGCCGAGTTGTCCAGCTGAAAGAGGCGGGATAGATGAGATGCCTAGACGTGCTGATACAAAAGCAGCACCTGTTCGGTACAAGAACTTCTTCCCTTGCTGCGACGCCTGTAGAAGAGCGGTAACCACAACATCAATGTCTTCGTCTGCAGCCGCGTTGATGACCAGCACAACAGGAGTTTCGCTTCGCTTTGGGAGCTGCAAGATCTTCTTCAGAACTGCATCTGGTCCGCCAACTCGGATAGTCTCAAGGTCGATTGAATCAATGTTCTCGTGCGTGATATTTCCCTTGGACTTCTCCACGACGTAATCTCTTAGATTAGAACTCTTGTATCCAAACGTCGCATCCTTTGCAAAAGGCGTGTCAGCTGCAGGGATGAGCTTATCACCCTCATGAACATAGTGAATATCGTTAATAGTATATCTCCCGCCCTGAAGGAAGAACGGGCACAAGATCCACGCATCAAACGCTCCGTTCACATGCTCCACTGCCTCAGGCTCAAGAGGAAAGTGGCCTCTCAAGATGGAATCACCGCGTAGCACGATCTCATAAGGGAGGTTTGTCTCCTGAGAAGCTGTCTTTAGATTGGTGCAGATCTCGATCATGAGCTCACGAGCTTGTTGGGGATGAAGGGCGCGTGAATTGGTGAGGATGAAGAAACCGTTGCCTGTTCCAACTTGCTTGAATGCTGAGACTAGGTTTTGGACATCCCAGACTGTTAAGATGGTGATGTCGTGGCATGTTTGTGTTCCGGTTGGGTCATCGTCGAGGATAACTAATAGAGGAGCTGGTGAGGAGGTGTTTCGGATGGTGGACTCTGTTTGAGAACGGAGTTGTTGATGAGAAGCCGGGACTGGAGGCAGAGCTGAAAGAGCCTCAGATAAGACGAGTGTGCCAGTTTGTGCCATTTTGGTAGGTCGTAGAGATTCAAGTTTTTGTTGTATCCTCAGCTGGGAGTAGTGATATTGGTGTAGATGTCAATTGAGATAAATAATCGCTTTCTTCCGATCGAGTTTAGGGTAGCCGACAGATCGCAAGGTTCTTATCCGACATCCGCGAGCTGGTCCGTGTCTATCGGTCTTCATTCCCATTGGCTTGAGGGACCACTGCATCGAGCCTTTCTAATCGGGCTGAAGCATTGAAAGTTGACCAAAGACAGAACAACGAGGGACACACATTCGATACGTGAGTATAGTCAGCCTTTCTCTTGAATCGAGAGTCAAATCATACCTTGAGTTGGACCGAAACTGTGCATGCGCCTCACAGTGGGATGAATGCTTACTCAATATCTCCATTCATTGCGGTGGGATCGACATAATGTTATGCCAAGCACAATAGGTGCCATAACCTATGCAGATGCATATATATGCACAACAGCATAACTCATAAAGCTCCATAACTTTCTTATGACTGCTGGTCCACAATGAATAGAATTATCTGCGGAGGCACTCGGACTAACGATGCCTCCGTGCACCTCCGCATTTCCCCAGCGACAGATCTCTACCACATCAGTTCTAGTCAAAGGAGCAATTCTCGCTGACTAACCCCCCCCCCCCGCGTTTTCAGTCTGAGCAACTTTGACGTGTTTTTGGCCATGAACCACTCGCGACAACGTGATAACAAATCATCATGTCAAAGCGGAACGGAAGTACTGCGACGCAAGAGTATGAGGGGAGTGTGGTATGTTAACAGTACGAATGATCTGCAGGGTGCATGGGCGCTGATCAGTGAGATAGCCTCCTCCGAAACGAGTGGCGATAACTTCCAGTTCGGAGCATCCCGTTGCTCACATCTCGAGACATATCAGGGCATGCACAACATGTCGGAAGCACAAGGTACTCTCACCGCCACTTACCGATAAATTGAAGTGACTGACTTATTCAGATCAAATGTTTTATGGACGATGCTGGACCACCATGTCGACGGTGTAAAGAGAAGAAGCTGAGCAACTGCGCCGTTAGCAAGAACCTACAAACCATTATCGATGAAAAGACAGAGTATGCTTGGATTCAACTGTACTGAGATCCTGCTAACATATATCAGGTTATCTGAAGCCATGCTATCGGATCTTGACCAGGTGTACACAGCAGTCAAGGAGATGAGAAGTATAATGGGCTTACCAGAATTACCGCCATTACAAACGTCCCGGATGAACAAGCGAAAGGACTCGTCAGTACCGCCACCACAAGATTTAACGACTCTTCAACTGGAGGACAATTATGGCCCATCATGTGACAACTCACCGAAACTCACGCCCGAAGACGATAGACTGCCCCATGCGCCTATCCATTCTCTATATACACTGACTAGAATGAGAGCGCTTCGGTCACCGGGCAGTAGGAATGAGAACCCGAGTCAAGCCATCAATGACTTCATTTCACAAGGACAGGTCTCACTGGCTGATGCTGAGCGGTTGTTTTGTGTTTATCGAGATCGCCTTGACGGGTTCATCTACTCTATCGGCTGCCCCTATAAAACCCTCGAGCAGCTTCGTCGGAAGTCATCAATCCTATGTGCGGCAACTCTCACCATCGCAGCGCTTCACGACCCAGCTGCCGATAAAGTATATGGCATTTGCAATTCTGAACTCCGGCGATTGACCGAGAAGTCAATGCTGCAACGACAAGGCGACAGGGACTACTTCCGAGCTCTCAGCATCGCTTCATACTGGCTTAGTGATCTATCGTGGACATTATCAGGCCATGCAATCCGACGAGCTGCAGAATGCAACATCCACAACAGCTACAGTCTAGCCATAAAGGACCAATCCGAAGAAGCCATGGACTCTGCTCGAATCTGGTCTATTCTTTATATCTGCGACCAGCACCTTGCTATTCTTTACGATAGACCGGCGATTATCCAGGACGATTGGCTTACGCAAGACTGGGAAGGCATCTTAAACTGTCCTTTGGCTACGGACCAAGATGAAAGACTCATGAGTCAGGTCGAGTTGATGGGTATCTTGCGTAACATACGACGATTATTCGGGCCTGATAAAGGAGAGGAGATTCCTAGATTGTATCTGAGTCAGATAGGGCACTATCATCGGCAGCTTGATCAGTGGATCACGAAATGGACCGATAGGCTCCCAGGTGAGTGGCCCAGCTTCCTCTTCGAACATAACTAACACCGACCAGAGGGCCATCCCAATATTGGCGCGTTTCCACGAAAAGGAGCTCTCTTCCACTTCCACCTCGCCCAACTATACCTCTACTCACATGTTTTCCGTGGCCAGTCCAACCAAATACCCAGCCATTTCCTCGATACAGCCTCAATGGCAGTAACTTCAGCTTCAGCCATCATCGACATCCTCCTCACAGACCCTGATCTCTCAACAAGCATCGTCGGGATACCATCTTATCTTCTCTCTATGACAGCATTCGCAGCCATGTTTCTCGCCAAAGTCTCACACAAATACGGGGATAACCTGTTCAGACGTGATCAAGCGCTGGATCAGATTACACGACTAATCAGCCATTTCAGATCGTTGTCTATGGGCAAGTGGCATCTGGCCAATCTCATGATTAGAGGTTTGGAGACTGTGACTAGCCTTTTGACCTCGCATGGTGTTCAAGATAAAGTCCAGAATGCCATTTCATCAATGATGCCTGGAAACGAGGCCAATCAAAGTCTTGAAGATGTCTATAACACTAACCCTGATATGTTTACCGGTATGGATGGAACTACAATACCTACATGGGACACGACTTTCGGCCTATCACCCATCTTTGGCTTTGATCCATCATTCCTCGATGTAGATGGGTATATGCAGTCGATGGCTATCTTTCCAAACACCGAAGGAACCTGAAGGAGTATCTCAATTGATTGGTATTCATCTATGTATTTATCCCAAACCTCTATGCGCTTCTTTTCCCAATCATGACTCTACATGCCCTGAATGTTCCTTGGCCGGTACTCGCTCTCCAAATACTCCAACTCCTCCTTCGTAAACTTGACATTCAACGCCTCCACCGACTCCTTAATTCTCTTCTCAGAGTTCAACCCCAAAATCGGATAACATCCCTTCTGAAGAACCCACGCCGTCGCAACAAGTGCCATACTAATCCCCTTATCAGCCGCAACCTTCTCAACCCGATTCACGATCTCCAAATTGGCATCCGCAAACCACGCTTCCGTCTTCTTATCGCTCTGGCTCCTAATCGACTGATTCGCCTCATCCTTCTTGCTCGACAGAGGCTTGGCGAGAAGACCGCGGGCGATAGGACTCCAGGGAATGACGCCGACGCCTGTGGCTTCGCAAAAGGGGAGCATTTCGCGTTCTTCTTCGCGGTAGAGGAGGTTGTAGAAGGGTTGCATGGAGATGAAGGGGGTCCAGCCCTTGGATTGGGCGATGTATTGGAGACGCGCGAATTCCCAGGTGTACATTGATGAGGCGCCGAGGTAGCGGACTTTGCCGGACTGGACGACGTCGTGAAGAGCGCGCATGATCTCTTCGGGGGGTGTTTCACGGTCTAGACGGTGAATTTGAAGGACATCTATACAGTCAGTATGTCACTTACTTTACTAGGTCAGACAGGCTTACCAATGTAGTCGGTTCCAAGTCGTTCAAGGCACTTATCAACAGCATGGAAAATATGCTTCCTACTCAACCCCATCTGATTCACAAGCGGTCCATCATTGATACTAGCAGGCCTTGTGCCATCATCCATAACAGGATTAAAGATCTTTGACAAGATAACAACCTTTTGGCGAGGAATGTTGAACTTCTTCAAGGCCTTGCCAATGATGACTTCTGACTCGCCATTGGAGTACGTATCAGCTGTATCCCAAGTGTTGATGCCTTGATCATAAGCAGCTTTGAGAAGCTTTAGGCCATCTTCTTCGTCGAGAACCCAGGGTGAGCCTTGCCATGAGCTTGAACCGAAGGTCATGCAGCCGAGGATGACCTTTGAGATCTTGAGACCTGTGTTGCCGAGTCTGGGCTGTTAATGCGGGGGTCTTGGTGATGATGGACTTGCTTACCTGACGTATTCCATTTTGAAGGCACGTGTGAGGATGGTACTATGTGATGATGTTGCGACTTTGTAAACCTTGGTTGTTATTTTTATTTGTTTTTAAATGCCGCTTTTATGCCACTCATCTTCATGCCGATCTGACCAACGCTGATATCGCCGAACATTTCCTTCCCCGCATTATTCCACCAAGATCATCAACCCCTCACCTCCAACGCCATCCAATCGGCCATCCTTCCAATTGGTCAGCGAGTCATTCATAGTGGGTTTAGAGTCGGGCTAATATCCGCTGGGATCGTGGGGAAGTAGACAAATCTACGTAGAAGAGGCGACGTTTTAAACCACCAAGACAAGACTCATTGCAGCGTCAACAAGCAGCTCGATAACCGCAAGCAATCATGGCACCAAATCTTCAGACTATTCCTGTTCCTTCAGCGACAGTTCAGTCGCACGCTTCGAATTTGTTGCAACTCCCTGACAAGACTGTGTTATGCACATGGTTTGGTGGTTCGCAAGAAGGGCTGCCTGATATCAGTATCTGGCTGTCTCGATTAGAACCGGGATCATCATCTTGGACTACCCCGCAAAAGATCTCATTTGATGAGAACAGAAGTTGTCAAAACCCAGTCTTGTTCAGGGCGCCTCACAGTGGAGAGATTTGGTTGCTTCATACTTCGCAAGATGCGGGTAATCAGGATGGCGCTTATATCTTGAAGCGCACATCTTCTGACCAGGGTCATACTTGGTCTGAGGCCAGCCGTTTACTCCCTGATGTAACAGGCATCTTTATCAGACAACCCATTGTTATCAATGGCGATGGTACCTGGATTTTGCCAGTTTTCTACTGCCGCACGGAACCCGGTCACAGATGGATCGGAAGCGACGATATATCTGGTGTTCTTTACTCAGATGACAATGGTGCAACTTGGAAGGAGAAGCAAGCACCAGACAGTGTTGGATCTGTCCACATGAACATCATCCCCCCAGTATCCGGCTCTTCATCTTGGGTCGCATTCTACCGCAGCCGCTGGGCAGATAATGTCTACCGCTCAAAATCCAATAATGGCATTGATTGGGAAACACCAAAAGCAACAACCCTCCCAAACCCCAACAGCGGTATCTGCGCAGCCCGCTTATCATCAGGCCGTATTGCCATTGTCTTCAACAGATCAAACGCCTCAGCTGATACCCTCAAGCGACAAGGCTTGTACGATGACATCACGCCTGAGGATGATAAGCGACCCAATCAGGTCACAAAGACAGGGAAGAATGCGATTTGGGGAACGCCGAGGAAGACGTTGACGCTTGGAGTTTCGGAGGATGAGGGGCTAACTTGGAGAGAGCGTGTGCTTGAAGATGGGGATGGGTTTTGTGGGACGAATAGTTCTTCGGGGCAGGAGAATAGGGAGTTGAGTTATCCGAGTATTTATATTGAGAAGGATGGGGGTACGGATGTTGCGCATGTAGCGTATACTTGGCATCGGCAGCATATTAAGTATGTTAGGATTGACGATGTTGAGGGATGGGTTAGCTCCAATTGAGAAATAGATCTGAATTGCATAAGTAACTTCATAAACCATGTTACAAATGACTTATGTAAAGACCGTGAAATTCCAGAATTTGGGAATTGTCCGATGACCTCATCTCATGAACTGTGAAGGTACCGTCCCTCTTGCACATCTGTCTTCTTTGACGAGGTAAACAAAATTGAATAACTACATTTTCCTTCTGACTAACCACATATTCCATGTGTGTTCCACAGCTCCATGTATTACACATTAAAACTCTGTCAACTAGCCAGAAGTCATCTCCAGTTCGACTTCTTGTATCAAAGGATAATGTTCTACATACATATCCAACGCCTAGATGATTTCTTCATTTCCTTACCCTACATCAAAACGAACCCATTTCCTAAACCTTTCGCATACCTGTGACTGGCAAAGAACCCTTTCTGCTGGCCGCAATCTCGCATCCAATTCTTCATCCCAGTCTCGGTCTGGTTCCCGGCCTAGACGTGGCGCAAGATCTGTGAGTGTCCACTCGTCCAATAGGATTTCTCACCGCGACCCAATAATCGGCTAAGAGCACCAAGCAGACCGAGCACTTGCTTATCCACCAACGGAACTGGGACTCTGTGTAAGTTATAGCGGAAGATTGGCGACACTGACGATGGCTTACCCATGAGATATTAATGTTAAAATGGAAGGCGTTTCTGGGATCGAGACACAATATCTACTTTCACTACGCAGTACTTGCAAACACTAGATAACCCTCATACTTGTTTTTGCAGTAATTCTCATCATGACTCAAACAAAAGATAAAATCCTCATAACCGGAGCCGGTGGCTTCATTGGCCAAGAGCTCATCACATCTCTCCTCAAAGACATGCCCTCTGCCCACTTCACCCTCACCGATATCATCACACCTCCCGTCCCCGCAGGAGCAGAAAACCAGGTCACGTCCCTCAAAGCAGACCTAACAGATCCCTCAGCTGTCACATCCCTGCTGTCCAACCGCTTCAGCCACGTCTACATCCTACATGGTCTCATGTCCGGTGGCGCAGAAGCCAATCTTGACCTAGGACTCAAGATCAACGTCGACTCAGTGCGGAGTATCCTCGACGTACTACGGGCTGAATATCCCGGCACAAAGGTGATATTTGCTAGCTCTTGCGCTATCTACGGCCAGACGAACCTTGTGACGGAGTTTGGCACACTTCCTCAACCTAAAAGCTCCTACGGCATTCAAAAGTTGCTCGTAGAGCTTTTACTCAACGACTACTCCCGCCGCGGTCTTCTCGATGGACGTATCGTCAGATTACCCACTGTTATCGTCCGCCCAGGTGCACCCTCAGCAGCTGCATCAAGCTTTGCCTCAGGAATTGTCCGAGAGTCTCTACAAGGAGTCCCCAACATTCTACCCGTTAGCAGAGACCTCGAGCTTTGGGTTTGCAGTCCAGCAACAGTTATCAAGAACCTCATCAAGATCAAAGACGTTCCAAAAGAGAAGTTCGGTGATTCGAGGGTGGTGAACTTACCAGGCATTACGGTCACGGTGAAGGAGATATTGGACGCTCTGAAAGAGGTTGGCGGTGAAAGGGCGCTTGCGCAGATTGAGGAGAAGAGAGATCCGGCTATTGAAGCAATTGTAAAGAGTTGGCCAGCGAGATTTGATGTTTCTAGGGCTTATGGTCTTGGATTGGAAGCGGATGGGAAGGTGCTGGATGCTGTTAAGGCGTTCCAGGCAAAGATTGCCAAGGCTTAGTTTGCCAATTTACTCTTATTGGGATGGCAGTGCTGAGTAAAAGCCTATGTAACAATATGATTGTTTGGTGAACAGGTCGTGCACACATGCCCGGGTTGCTCGTTCTGACGAACGATTTGTAAGATGATGTGCGACATGTGTGCATGGGATCGGGATGTTGGCTGGTGACGGCTCTTACCTTCATAATACCCATTTTGGAATCGCGCTCAAGTGGTCCGGCACTTGAGAGAAATGCCATGGGGTTGGGAAATGGTCCACAACGCTGCAATAGCCAATGTCGGTGTAAGGCCAAAGCCAACTTGAGACTTTAGATACAGGGGGTCAGAACATAGAAGAAGCCAAGGAGAAGAGTGAAAGATGATTTGCAGAGTAATATTGTGTACATGTATGCTACTTGGCGAATAGATCTATAGAATATCGAGATGTGTTCTCCCGCCGTGGAAAAACCTCTACAGCTTCGATAACAGACGCGTGTACGCATTACCGACCACCATATGATCAACATCCAGCGTATTCACCAAGCTGGGTCTTGCTTCACTCAGCGATGTTATACCGCAAAGTCGCATTGAGGTTTCAAGCTCATCTTTAAGAACTATAACTCGTTAGCTTGATCGTCGTGGCGCGACATACAAAACTCACTATGACAGAGATGCTCGGCACCGTCTTGGCCGTGAATAAGAGAGTACAGGAATGGCCGACCGATACCAACTGCTGTTGCTCCAAGAGCGATGGCCTTCAAGATATCCGATCCCCGCTCGAAGCCGCCGTCGATGTAGACTTCAAGTTGATCAAAGACTTCTGGGCAGTTCTTCCGCAATTCCAGCAGAACCAGAATACTGGCTTGAGCGCTGGGGAAGATTAGCTTTAGCATGTCACTGAAAGAAGGAATGACTTACCCGTCCAATGACCGTCCACCATGGTTACTCAACAGCACACCCTCAACACCATACTCCGCCGCTTTAATAACGTCCTCAGCAGTCTGAACTCCCTTCAACACAATCGGCAAACCCCCACTCGCCTCCCGAATCCAAGCCAAGTCATCCCAACACAACGACTTGTCGATATACTGCGCCATAAGACGTCCAAAGCCACTTCCCTTCTTATCCTTACTGCTCTCGCCACCACTAATCGCCGACTTGACAGTTTGCTCCTGCGCAGCTCTCTCATCTGCCTCGCGCTTCCCTGGTACAGGCGCATCAACTGTTACAAAGATTGCTTTGACGCCGAGACCACGGACCGTTTTGAGTAGCTCGACGGTCTTTTCGTGGTTGGAGTTGACGTATAGCTGGAAGAAGAAGGGCTGTGTTGGGGGAGCGGCTTTGACTATTGACTTTAACGAGAAGGAAGCATTACTCGAGATCTACCAACCGTTAGTTAAGAACTTTGAGTGTTGGCCAATGGGTTTACTTACACATTGGATGATGCCCTCATTGGCCGCCGCCCGACTAAGCGCCAGCTCCCCATCAGGATGAGCAAGTCTCGCCATAGCAGCAGGAGAAACAAAGAACGGTGCGCTACTATCGAAACCAAGAATACTGGTCTTGTAGTTCACTTGCGACACGTTCCTCAAGATCCTGGGTCTGATCATGACTCTCCGCACCAGCTCCTTATTCTTCCCGTGGGTGACGAGATCTGTCGCAGCGGAAGAGTAAAACGCCCATGTTTTCGCGGACAGGGAATCTTGCGCTGCCTTTTCAAAGTCAGGAGCACTTAATATTGCATCTAACGGTGGGACTGTTTTGGTCTTTGGTGTCGAGGGGACGTCGTTGGTTTGTGTTGGTGATGTAGGGGGCGGTACGGGATCGATCTCGGTAGTTTTAGGCGTCGGTCGACTAATTGCAGACTCCTCGAGGAGCCCAATTAATTTGTCGCTTGGAAGGTCTTCGATGATATCAGGCGCGTGGACATCGTTATACAGTTCCGTGGCATCAGAACCAGCGAGGTTCAACAAAACTAGCCATCATGATTAGTCCCGCTACAACCCCCAGGTTTGCTCAACATACCTTCTGGACCACCAGGGTGCTCATTAATAAAATGTGTAATATCCCAAACCTTGGAATGAACAGCTATCCAGCAGTCATTGGCCGTGTTATGCTGCTTCAAGTCGTCCAAAGACACTCTTCTCGTCTCAATTGATGTCTCCATGATTGCTGATAGTATTGACTGAACCTCCAAGAACAAAACAAGTTGTAGACCTTGAAAATATGCTAATCACCAAAGCTGCAATTTACTATCTCCACAAGCTGTTTACAGCCCGGGAATGCCGAGTATCGGGCTGGGGTCACGGAGAACCCTCCCATTGGCTGCTTTCGCCCCCCCGGGAATGTCTCCGGGCGTCCAACCCCGCATTGGGCTTTGGAGTTTTGGTGCACTTAAGAGCTCGGAGATAGCATGGACGATTACTGCATCAAGCAATATCTTCATTACACAATCATCACTCTGTGTAAACCAGTCTATCATTCACTAGTCAAGTCATCAAAATGGAGCGCAGCACTATCCGAACCAAGGCAAAGCCCCTCCCCCCAGGAGTCTACACCCCCGTCGTCACACTCTACAAAGCAGACGACCCAACCCAACAAGTAGACCATGAAGCAATGCACACCCAATGTCAAGCCTTGATCAAGGCAGGCATGCACGGTCTCGTCTATCTCGGCACGAATGGCGAACTAGTTCTCCTCTCACGAGAAGAGCGCAAAGCCATCATCAAAACAGCGGTGCAGGCCGCTTCTGCAGCCGGTGGACCTGACTACCCCATTGTGGCAGGCATCTCAGCACAGTCCACGCAGGAGTCGATCCAGAACGCCAAAGATGCAGCGGAGGCTGGAGCTGGCTTTGGGTTGCTTCTGCCGCCGAATTACTGGCCCAAGGCACTACCCAGCCAAGCTATAGTGTCGTACTTTAAAGAGGTTGCGGCTGCTTCACCGATACCTATTGTCATTTACAACTTTCCCGCTGTTACATCTGGTATTGATCTGGATTCTGATCAACTAGCTACTCTGGCTTCTGAACCGAATATCGTAGCGGTGAAGTTGACATGCGGCAACGTTGGAAAGCTTGCTCGGTTAACAGCGCTCTTCTCACACGAACAATTCGGTGTTTACGGCGGAAGCAGTGATTATCTCCTCCCCACCCTCCACAGCGGTGGAAGCGGTTGTGTTACAGGGATGGGTAACATTTTCCCGTCAAGTACAGCGGGTGTCTATGACTTATGGAAAGCTGGCAAGATTGACGAGGCGAATAAGCTTCAAGGTCTTGTAGCTCATGCTGAGTGGGCTTGTAAGAAGGGAATTAGCAATACCAAGTATGGAGCGTGGCATTTCTTGGGTAAGGATATTGGGTTGGATAATGAGACATCGTGGCATATGAGGAAGCCGTATCAGCCGCTTGATGATAAGTCCAAGGAATGGACGGTTAAGACGCTGAGTGTTCTGGCGGATACTGAGAAGCAATTGAGGAAGCAATAGACTGTTTAGTATTGACATAGTCGTTAAATGCACGACCAAAAATAAGTTCCTGTTTCATCATTCTTAGTTATCCGTTGTGTGTGATTCTTATCGATGCACGCCCGTTGACAGCAATCCCTGGGCCTAGACCATGTCTAGATCAAAGCTCAGTGGCGAGACAACGACGCGCAGCATCAACAGGTATACACGTAAGTGCTTTGCCTGTGGACATCTCCAAAGCAGATTCGAGCCTGCTGAACTGAATTGCTCAATCGCCTTGGCCATTATTGTCTGTCGGGCTTGACTGATCGCGATGCATTAGCTTGTCGCCATCTCATCATGGACACGGTCTGTGTTTCGCATTTGTTCCCTGCTTGAACAGAGTAACTTCACATATCACCACGAAATAATTCTTGGTGAATAGAAATAATCGGTCATGTAACCGACACCGAAATGATTACATTTCCTGCACTGATGCTGCAATCATCTTTCGATGATGTCTTGGGTGGCACAGATATCACCAAGCGGGCGGCCATCTCCTTCGGTCTTCCCTCCTACTGGCTAACTAATTCCCCCTTCAATCCAACACTATCAGTGCGTCTCCAAGCACGACTCATTCAGAACTCTAAACGCGCTAGTCTGTCTCCCCAGATTCGATACCCCATACCCCGCATTCACTCCCCCATAACTTTGCCAAGTTTTTAATCCCATAAAAAGGAGTTGATATCCCCGATATCAAGGTCTTCTCAATCCAGTGATACTCCAAATCACCAGGATCAATTATACATCCCAACATTTACTTGAATCCGAGTTTGTGATCATGGCTCTGAGGAACTCCATCTCGGATGAGAAGGACGTCGAGGCTATCGCCTCTCATCTCGACCATGCCAACACTGCAGCTACCAATGGTGGTTTGTCCGCTGAGGACATGGAGTTTGTCGCCAATTTTCCCGAGGAGAAGAAGAAGAAGGTCTTGGCAAAGATCGATGTAAGTTGGTTGGTTTCACTCTGCACAGACAAGATCTGACTTCTTCAGTGGCGACTCATGCCGATGCTCGCTATTCTGTACCTCGTCACATATATCGACAAAGCGAATATCGGAAACGCCAAGATCGAGGGAATGCTTCCGGATCTTGGTATGAATGGAGAGCAGTACAACATCGCGCTATCAATCTACTTCATTCCCTGTATGTTCACCGGTTCGGCGATATTGAGCAGGACTAATCTGAACAGATATTCTCGCTGAGATTCCTAGTAACATGATTCTCAACAAGTTTGCGAAGCCATCTCAATACATGGCCACTATCATGTTCATCTGGGGTATTGTTGTTGTCTGCACGGGTCTGATTCACAACTTTGGACAACTCTGCGCAATCCGTATCCTCCTTGGTCTCTTTGAGTACGTAGCCACCCACCTCTAAATCTCATATATGCTAACATAATCAGGGCTGGCTTCTTCCCCGGCGCTATCCTCATCATTTCGAAATGGTACCTCCCCCACGAGACGCAAACCCGAGTCGCGATTCTTTACACGTCCGCTGCCACTGGAGGTGCTTTTTCCGGCCTCTTCGCATACGCAATCGCCAAAATGGACGGCATCGGCGGTCAGGGCGGTTGGAGATGGATCTTCTTCATTGAAGGAATCTTCACAGTCGTCATGTCCTTCGTCACATGGTTCTTGCTCATCGACTCACCAACTCTCTCATACTGGCTCACCGATGAGGAGAAGCGCTATCTCGTTCTGCGCCAAGCTTCCCGAAGAGTCACCAACTCGGGCGAATACCGCGAGAAGACTTTCGACAAGGGAGCTTTGTTTGATGTTCTTAAGGACTGGAAGGCATATCTCCTCGTTATCATGTCCTGGTCCAATGCTGCGCCCAACTACGGTCTTAAGTTCTCCATGCCCTCTATCGTCAAGGGAATGGGATTCACATCCAGCAACGCCCAACTAATGACTATCCCTCCTTATCTCTGTGGAGCTATCTCATCGTACCTCCTCGCCCGATTCGCTGATAAGCACAAGTGGAGAATGCCCTTCATCGTTGGTCCTCAGCTCTGCATCATCATCGCCTTCTCTATCCTCATGACCAAAGCCGAGTTCATTGTTCAGAACCTTGGAGTGTGCTACTTTGCAGTCTGTCTCGCTTGCGCTGGCATGTATCCCATCTTGCCTGGCACCAGTGCCTGGAACATTGACAATAACCTCAACCCGACGAAGCGAGCGATCAGCATTGGCTTTGTCACCTGTGCAGGTACAATTGGTGGTATCTATGGCAGCTACATCTATATCGACAAGGAGAAGCCCAAGTACACGACTGGATACGGCGCATCCCTGGGATTTGCGGTGGCGGGAATTCTAGCTGCAGTTACCCTTGAGACTGCTTTAGTCATGATCAACAAGAAGAGGTCCAAGATCAGCGAGGCTGAGGTTCGAAGCAAGTACACAGAGGAGGAGCTTGAGATTATGGGTGAGAAGAGCCCACTGTACCAATATAAGCTGTAGTGGAGATGGTGACCCGGAAATATTTCAATCTACATCTTTGACCAATCTTTTGACTTCTAGAGCCTGTGCATGTCGAATGTGAACCGTGCCAGATGGGGTGATATCGACGGGGATGGTAGAGCTGACTACATGATCATCGACAACGGTGGAAACGTTCGTGCTTGGAGGAACTCAGGTACCAGTGATACTCCCACCTGGCAGCCCCTCGGCTTGCGTTTCTCCGCAAAGTGCATGGGTGACATACGTGGTGTTCGTTTCGAGGACATCAACGGCGATGGGCGTGACGATTGGCTATGGGTGAATGAGACGGGTGCCACAACGACTTAGACCAACTCGCGAAGCTGCAAGAAAGGGAAGCCAGGGGATGGTCTCAACGTCGCCTGGAGGCAGGGGTTCTGGAAAGGTGCCTCTTCTGGACCAACCCATGCTGGTGTTGGAGCTACCAATCGAAGTAGAATCCACTTCGCCAGGATCTATGGCGAGGCGGGCTTTGGACTTCTACCTAAAGTAGACTATATCTATCTCCAATCAACCAAGCAACCCAACGGCAAGTTCAAGTTTAATATGAGAGTTTGGAAAAACACTGGGGGCGGTTCCACCAAGCTCAAAGCAGATGGCAACAAGTACTGCAACATGCACGGTGTTGCGGATGGACGACAAGATTACGTTTGGACTCGACCATCAGGCAAGATGATGGTCTGGCCCAACTTGGGGAAGAAATCGGTCCGCGGTAGCGATGACTATTTCTGGGGCTCGCCCAAGGAACTCTGGCGCCCTGGAAGGAATTTGGACCGCAGGGACCTCCATCTGGTCGACTGGAATGATGATGGTGCGTGCGATATCGCATGGGTTAATCCAGACAACAACAATAAGATTTCTGTCTGGCTGAACAACTACAAGAAGACAGGGGAGTTCACCTGGACCTACCTTGCCGATCCTGCCCCAGTCTTGAACTGTCCGGAAAAGAGAGGGGTTGGCATACACGATCTTCCGGTCAGATTTGCCGACATCTCAAACAACAAGATGTCGGACTATATCTGCATTCAGCCAGACGGACGATTCTACGGCTGGACTCACAACAGCGATGGTTCCTGGGAGAAAATTGAACAGTTCAAGAAGGCAGAAAGTATCAACCGCGCCAACATTCGCTTCGGCAATGTCAACGGACGTGGCGGAGACGACTTGATCTGGGTCGACAAGTACACCGGCGATGCCACCGTCTACATCAACAGAGGCAAGATGAATACCGGCGGTAGCAATTGGTGGTTCCTGAAGAGCGGAAAACAGTACTCGGGTTCTTGGGCAGGGACCTGCCAATACTTTCCTGACCTCGATGGAGACGGCAGAGCAGACCTACACTCCATCATGTCCACGTTTACTAACCGCGGAGAAACCTTTTTCAATCGTTGCGGTTTGACGGATGCTGTAGGCGATGACGCAGGCTGGGCGCCGGGTCAAGATCCAGGATTCGGTAAGCTGCAGGATTCTTCTGACGAGCCGGATAGCAGGGGCGGTACTGTTCCTGCTCTTGAAGATACTTGCCCTGACGGCTGCTGGAATGTGTCTGACGACAAAAAGATCAAGTGCGTGTATGATGGCATGTTATGGGACATGGAAGATAGGGACGACGACATCCCGGACGACCGATTGAATATCAAAAAGCTTGCTGCTATTGGGGATTCTTACTCGGCTGGCATCGGTGCCGGAGACAGACTTGGAAGTATATTCGACGCTTTGAAAGAAGGAAGTGGTAGGTTGACCCTATGGAGCTTGTCTTGATACTACGCGGAATCTAACCTTGTAACACAAGACCGTGCTTGTGCTCGCTACGATCACGCCTGACTGCGACAAGGTTACCTGGACGACATGGATCTATGCAGCGGCGAACTTCGCGCAACCACCACAGTACTTGACGACCTTTCATCGTTTTGAGTTCAACAGCTTGGTTGACGAGATGAATCAAAAACTTGTTTGTTTACTCTCCACCATGACCATGTCTACACCCGTACTGATACTCCATTCTAGGAAGAAGCAGTTGACCGAGCAGGCGATTCTGTCAAATTCATCAACTACGATCAATACGTCGGCAAATACGGCGGCAGGTTCTGCGAGGCAGGAGTCGATGAGTCGACCAGTGAAAGCAACACCAGGAAGGGACTGATGTTTTACGAACTCAACTCCTGGGATCCAGCAGGCACAAGCCCATGGAAGCGCGGCACTGGCGGCGGCGAACTCAACGGGACCTTTTATGGTGATATGCTCATTCTCGGGCAAATCACGCGCCTTCTAGATCCCAACGCTGAGCTTCATCATGATGGCGATGAGGCAAAGAAGGCGCTCGCTGCGCGTGCAGGTATTTTTGATTACCTGATTCCAGATGGGTACGGTCGAGTCTTTCACCCTCAGATCGCACTGCATGAAATGATCGCCAGTTTGGTCATTTACGAAATCATGCTCGATCATCAAGCTCGCATTGGATACGCCGTCTGGACTCCTCCACCCGAGAACACTAGTTGTAAAACCGTCAAACCATCGCCAACCCCGTCTGCTCCTCCTAAACCTCCACCTCCTCCAACTCGTCCGACTCTGATTCCTCTCCCGCCATTTGAGCCAAAGTACGACTGCAAGGGAAGCAAACTTGTAAGTTTAACAACGCCCACCGCTACGCATTCACAATGGAGATCCTCACAAGTAACAGTGTAGCGGCCCGCTTCTCAGGCTCAAGGACTGCGACCACGCGGTTAACTATCTTCGCCGAGAAACCGATCCCCCTTTTGAGTATAGCACAGAGTAGGTTGGAGCCAATCGTGGCATTACACGGAAGCATCACTGACCTATTACTAGGAAGGACCACCTCAATGGAAATTGTTGGGGTAAATCTGATGGAATTGGCTGTGGTGTCTTTCTCGAAGGTGAGGGCTGTGAGATGAAAGGTTATGACATGTGGGATTGGTACCAAATGATTCGTAAAGACGGTTCCTGTAAGAAATGTGGAAAGGTCGAGTATAAGTATGGTTGCACACTCAAGATTGACTATGTGACGGGATGCAATAATCACGGTTGAGCTTATATAATGTAGTATAGAAGTGTATTGAGTTTTGAACCATTCGTTTGCAGCAGCGCCCGTTCCACCTAGTGCGTCCTGGGTTTAAAAGCTGGTCCAAGATGTAGGTATAGTAAGGGTTAAATAGTATGACTCCTAGAGTCAACTAGATGCCAAACTTCCCTGTTTTTATACTACTATGATACCGACTCCACTGATCTCATTTCTATTTTCTTTCTTTGCCCTCTCGTCTTCTTCTCTTTACTATAGTAAATAATGATACTATTACCTATAGTATTACTATCTTTCTTAGCATTCTATTCCTTCTTAAATTTAATGGTAATTGATTTATTAACTATACTGCTACTATTACCTATTAAATAGGAATTCTAGATACTATAATCGCCTTACGTACTGCTAGCGCAGAATGGGAAGGGGTATGCCTTTAAGCCACTAGATTTGCTATATGTTTGACTTGCTCGGGAAATATGTATCTCCTATTAAATTTATTTACCGTAATTGTGAAGAATGGAGCCAGCAGACGGGGCAAGAAGTGTAGGCAACTGGTATTAAGCGTGGTGTGATATGACGTGCAGGAGCTTGACTCGGCAGAGAAAATTGATAGTTTGACCAGCTTCAGACTGCTAACCATGCGTGCCTTCATACCTCCAAGAGAATTAAACTTGTCCAGCCTGGTCAATGTTTATGTTGTTGTGGACCCTTACTCCGTTGGGTCAGGAATAGGCACAGCTTTCCCACGCGTGAAAGAAACGCCATCAAGGTAAAAGACGGGGCTAAGGCCTTGGTTCTGCGTGATAGTAATGCAAAGATCAGTAGAATCAATGCTTGGGTCGACATATGAGAAGGTGTAAGTAAAGTCTTTGTAGGTATTATACCCGACAATGCCATCTGCACCAGAGTCGAATACTCCATCAATGGACAGTTCAGCTGTATTAATATTATCATCGCAGGTGAGTGTGTTTGAACCATACTCTTTGATGCAGTTCTGGCTGACCTGCGCTTTGAAAGTGTACTCGAAGCCCGCCTCAACTGCAACGCGCTGGCAGACCCTGGCGGAATTATCAAGGTTTCCAGGCAATTGCCTGCGGTATATTAGTACGAATCGATCAGTGTTTTAGAATTCTAGTAATACGCACAGACACTTGCTACCCTCGGCGCAGAAAAACGGGCTACTGAAGACTTCCGGAGAGGCTCCTTCTACCACCCAAGGATCGATGGTAGAGTCTTCGAAACCACCATTCTCAACGAGGTTAGTAATCACGGGAGGGCCAGCTGTAGTCGTAGTGGCTTCGATTGTTGTGCTTGTGGCTTCGTCGGCTGTTGTAGAGGTCTCGGTCTCTTGGGAAGTGACAGCAGTCGTAGTCGCAAGGCTGGTGGTAAAAGAGCTGATACCATCGGTCGTAGTGGCAGCAGATTCGACACTGGTCTGAGACTCAGTGACACTCAAAGTCTCTTGAGAGGTTAAGCCAGAAGTAGTCGTCTCCAGTTCTGTAGTGGCAGAGTTGGCTGTAGAAGTTTCGACGGTAACAGATGACTCAATGCTTGACTCGGAATCAGTGACGCTTAGAGTCTCTTGAGAAGCAGTCGTTGTGGCCGACCCTCCAGCCGTTGTAGTGCCAATTTCGCTGCTGAACGACGATGTTGTTGGCCGAGGATGGGGGACACAAGCCTAAAACTGTAAGCTTCCACTTGCGACGATAGGGGGCGTTTTAGAGCACTCACGCGAGCGGCGCAGAGGCCCACGCCCATGATTAGTGAACCAAGGGTAGTAGTGACACGCATCGTGAACAGACTTATAAAGAGCGACTGGAATTAAAAATGAGTGACTGAAATGTGGTAAGTAAAGACAAAGAAAATAAAAGAGACGAAAGAGCGAATTATTCTCTTATCATCACGTTAAGCTTCCTCGAGAGCTGAAAGGCGAGCTGGAACTATTGACTTTAGGGCGCGCTACTTGAACAGATGTAGCTAGCAGATTCAATAGTCTCTATAGCCCCTGTTTTTTTTCAGGGGCAACGCAGGTAGAGCGAGCTCCTAATTTTAGATATTAATTGTTCTTCTGGGTAGGTATGTAATAATGCAACATGAGTCAGTTCTATTATATAAAATTCCTATTGTGATTTCATCACCAGTTTCGCATCGGCTTTCAGATCAGTCTTGTAATTATCAGAGTCGCTTATGGATAGTGCGTTGTTGGATTCACAGATGCTGTCTCAGAGTTCTCATACTCTGGCGTTATGACATAATTTTACTTATCAGACTGATCAAGCAATAGCCAAGAAACATTCATAGACTTTTAACTGTTTTTTACCCTGGTACACTTCCTAATGCTCAAGATGGTATTCCAAAGGACCTAATTAGGTTTTATGTTAACGGCTTTCTTCGATGTAACATAATAACTTATGAAACCTGCGTTAATCAGATTGAAAGTCTATCTATCCGACGTGGCGCGTATAGAATAAGGGAAATCTTAGGGCATATTAAATACTTTAAATCGTGTCTAAAGAATAAATTAATTTATTCTCTTATAGTTATCTGTAATATTTAATTTGGAGTCTTGGAGTGTACAGTCATTGACCACGTGGCCGATTCTCCGTAGCCATAGGCGTGAATCGGAAGAGGATATTGAGTAGAGCCGGATATCATGGATGAGTTGACTAGCTGATTCGCCATATTTATCCGGGTAGCTACAGTAGCAATAGCTTGAGGGCAAATATAGCAAGTAAACAATAGTATGCCTGATGTTCTTGGTGCATCAGCGACTACCCAGCTCCAGGTTTGCAATATCATGGCACGTGTTGATGAAGTCTGAGTGCCCAATCAATTGCTCTTGGCTATGGAAATTTGGGTGGTTAATAAGTCGATCCGCGATAATTCTCTCGGCTCACATGGCGCAAATGGCGTTCCTAATAATCAATTCCAAGGTATCAGAAAGCATGGCTTGGTCAGTTCCGGAGAGCACACCCAGCTTATCACTAACGAGGCCTGCAAACTGGGCCTCACGTTGCTGGGGTCCAAGTACTCCGAGTCAATCAAAAGTTGAATGAGTGGACATGCTGTGATGATAAAGCTTATGTAATAGAACACGTTGCTCAATGCGAGTACCTTCACAGGGTTACAAATGATAACACTCGTCTCCATACCCAAGACAACCTTCAGCCAACAAACGTATCGATTGAAGACTACGCGCCCAGGCGATTTTCAAGGCTCTCACGCCAGGAATATAATCGTTACCACAGGTATCAGTACGCATGGAATATTATACCCTTCCTCGACTCACGCGCTGGACGACACTATGCCACTCAATATCATCAAGATCGTCGGCATGTATCGACACAGGCAGATTAAGCGCCTTGTTCAGCTGCTCTCTAGTACTTGCGTAGACCATTCGAGACTGAATATTCTGTCAGAGAACGAAGGAAAGGCCGATCAAGTGTTCAACATACCTTGATTGATGTACCCGAAGGAACCCAGGAGATAAAGGCAGTTGAAATTCCGAATAAGGTTAGCAGAAGCAGAATTTTCTTGGTTCGGGATACTAAACTCACCTTTTCCCCTCCTCTCCAAGGTCATATTCGACATCGTAGGCAGCATAGCGAGGGGCAGGCTTACCCTTGTCGTCAGTGGCGGATGCAAGCTTATTCAGGAATGCTTCATAGTTTTTGTCTGACGAGGTCTCATCCACGACGACACTCTGGCCGTTATCAGAGATTTTGTAAATGACGTAGCGGGGTTTATTCGCATCTCTTCGAGACCGCAATTCGTTGACTGCGGTAATGCATTCGTCGTGGATTTGCACACTAGGTTTTTCAGCATTTGCTCTGAGAAAGATAACCATCGTGTCCGCCTGTAGATCGACACACTTGATGGATAGAGTGACGTTTTTTACCCGGAAGGAATCTGGTGGCGATACTTGTTAGGGCAAGATTTCATAGAGCTTGACAGACGAAGCACGTACCGACATAGCTTCCTGATTTGTGTGCTGATAAAAGTCTGGCCCAGTTGGTTGCTTGAAATGATGCGGTAGTGAATCAATGGCGGTTTAAATTAGCTGGATGGTCATCAAAACCAAAGTCATCGCACGGGAGAGCGTAGAGTCGGGCGCATACAAACAAGTACACCGTGGGACGATATCGTGGTATTGGCAGAAGACGGTGAATAATGCACTGGAATGGCATACTTGACGTACTAGGGCAACTGAATTGGTAGGCTGTATTTATAGTGGCTGATTGCTTGTGAGTCACCCCATATTTAGGGCGGTAAAAGTATGTCTGATGGAGTTACTGTAGTCACAGCACGTACGCTGTCCTTGCTGTCTCGCTACCATGGGCCCGAAATGTCCGTACTACCGTGTCGGATCCAACAATGGCGCTGATACCGGCTGCCCCGAGTCATCCTAGTCAGAGCAGAGATCTGCTCTAAACTACCTTATTGCCTAGCCACGCCACACCGCGCTACGCCACGGAACGCGGAGCCGCGCGTTCCGTGGCTCCGTGGCTCCGTGGCCCTTTAAAGTTCCGAAACATCGACCGCTCGCTCATACCTCCGCCACTGCACGCACTGGCAAGACGATTTTTCATCGACATCCCACGGAACTCACTTGAGGCCGAGACGGACAATGGAGACCGAAGAAACCCTCCAGCAACGCCGAAGAAGACTGGCCCAGGTTTCTCGAGCGGTAGGGGGCGAGAACAGCATCATCATGCTACGTAAAGCGGCAACAGGCTTAGCTAACTGTTTTGTAGTGTGAAGCATGCCGCATGCGCAAGGTATGGACCAGAATCACATGGCATGGCATGGCATGGCAATGAATTGCATCGACATGACATGTCTCTTCTCTCCATAGCCCTTACTGACCTATTGAGATCCGATGCGATCGCTCCACCCCTTGCTCCAACTGCCGCACTGCCAACCTCACATGCCAAACAGTCTATCCGAGAGCGGACGTGCCACCCAAGCGTGATAGAATAACGCAGCTGTATGACGTATCAGACATCCCAACCCCCCCCCTTGGCTAATGTCCATTCAGCGAGGAGCGAGTCAAATATCTCTGTGATCGCCTTTCAACAACTGAGACCCAGCCCAACAGCGCAAATGCTACGCCTGACTCGACGACTGGCCCTGCATCGTCTGCTGCTTCCATCCAGACTAGTCAGCATGAGTCGTTCAGGGTAGATGATCCGGGTGTTTACCTAGGTGGTTCGTCTTTCAGTGACCAGTCTGTGCAGGCAAATGATATCTCTAGGTCCAGTATCGCGGCCAGCAATATTGACAGCCAATACGACTTGGATACCATATCTCGACAATTGAATGACCACCTTCAACCCTTGGACATGCCGGCTCTTTCCAAGGATTACCAACTCTCTTCAAGTATCACGTCAAAGCACCATCCGGAAATGGAACTACTGCCAACCGGGCTCGTAGTTGCCGTGCTTCAACAACTCAAGGGTAGGATACCCGTTCACTTCCTCTCCTTTCTATTCGCAAGAAAGATTGCGCAACAAGGTTCATGAGCCAGCAACCGGTGTTGTCACTAACATCTCCAGTAAAACGACCGATCTTCTTATGCTCGTTTCTCATCAACGACCCATCATTATTCGAGACCTTGTGTCAGCAGGCATACTACACTGCAGCTCCTCTGTCGCTCGGCCAAGCTACCAGTATGTACGGGGTCATGTATTGTGTGCTAAAAGAATATGTCCTCCTTCAGAGTCCGCTAGCACGGGAGCATGATCTGAAGGCGCACATTTCCACCTGCGAGAGAAATTTCGGTCGTGGAATTGAAACTTACCAGACTTTGGCCATGCCTTGCTTTGAGAACGTTTTCAGTCTGGCTCTAGGGGTGAGTAATCAACGCCACAGTCTCATTCCAGCTCAAGTCGTATGCTCACATACTGGACAAAACGTAGATGACCAAGGCACAAGAAGAAGGGAAGCCATTCCTATGCTGTACGCTCTTAGCTGCCGCCGCTAGCCATTGCCGTATGCTCGGCTATTGTCAAGAGGCAACATATGGGAGTCACCAAGCTCGGAGAGCAGACCAAATGCGCCGTGCCTTCTGGTTTATTTACATCACCGACAAGAATATGTCCCTCCTTCAAGGTCGTCCGTCGTATCTACAAGACACTGAGGTAGATGCCTGGTATCCAAGAGTTTCTCCTGATGCTTCTTACAAAGCCTGGGACGAGCTATTCATCTTGGGAATCAAGTTCGCCAAGATTCAAGGTGAGGTTTATGGCCACCTTTATTCGTTGATTGCACGTCATTCCTCTCGCGTCCAGCACGAGCAAGCTGTCAAAAAGCTTTCGGACAAGATGCAATCCTGGTATATTGACTTGGGCAAAGTAAGCTCTTTGTTTTGTTTCCGCTGCACAATGCCTCACTGACTTGACTTAGCTTGACTCAACCCAGATGAAAGACCAGGAGGTATTCGAACTCTCCAGGAAAAGCTGGGATGTCATGTATTACTCTACCTTGACTTTGATCCTGATTAAGGCACCGACCACGGATGAAGAATCAGGTATCAGTCCGAAATGTGTCGAAGCCGCTCGGGCCGGACTACAAAGTCATCTCATCTGCTTTTCCAGCTATCAGACTATCGACAGCCCTGGCTTGGTCTCGGAATCCGACTACGCGAGCTGGTCAGTTCCCCAAATCTCTTGTCGTTGCTATTCTCAACTACTAACCCATGTAACTAAAGGGTCCTCCACCAGTCATCATTGAACCCATTCATTGTCATTTTTCTTCACGCTATTGAAGCTGATAATGGCATGGAAGATGTTTGCCTTCTAGACCATATGGTAGCTGTCTTGGAGAGGATTTCCGGAGTATCACACGCCTGCCAAGCCCTCTTCAAGGTCTGCTCCACGTTCGCTCGACTCGCAAGGGCACTGATTGAAGCGCGAATGAATAGCGCTGCCTCACACAGCCAGGCAAGAGACGCTCTTCAAGCCTTCACCGAAACGCATTCAGTATCCCAATTTGGCCTGGAGCCGTTCGAAGGATTCTTTGGAGCCAATATGATAGAGCAGCTTACCAACCATGAATCTTACAGCTTTGCATCTATGCTGGGTAGCTGGACTACTGATGAGACGGAAACTTTAAGAGGAGTCCCGGAATAGTTCAGAGGACTTTTAAAATTGTCTCCAGTCTAATTAAGGATATTTAAAATCGCATTGGCAGTTTCAAAATCTTCTAAAGTCTGTCAGATGAATCCACCAGATCATGGGTA
Organism: Fusarium odoratissimum NRRL 54006; assembly: GCF_000260195.1. Classification (NCBI taxonomy): domain Eukaryota; kingdom Fungi; phylum Ascomycota; class Sordariomycetes; order Hypocreales; family Nectriaceae; genus Fusarium; species Fusarium odoratissimum. Next base: position 79,447 of record NW_022158716.1, on the reverse strand, counting down.
CACTATATCCAATGAGTTCCTTTCGTGGTATCGGGCCGATGTCCAATTGTGGGTTCTCTACCCGAGTCAGCTTGTCTTGCCCTTGCCGGAGGCACGGGGAGCGCGGTTCCACGCCATCCCGCGTTTGAACCGAGGCCGGACCATGCTTCTATAAATGAGGATGGCAGAGAAGAGTATAAGGAAGGCATAAATAATTAATAGCCTTCTACATAGAATAACAACTTATACATCATTATCAACACTCCCTCCTGATCCTGCTCGCAAGCCCTTTAAAATGTCGCATTCCTCACCAGTATCAGATGTCGACAACCTGGGCATCGAGCCCCTCACTGCATTGGATGCTTTGATGCCTAAGAATTACATTCGTGTGCTTCTGGCTTTTCGGACTTCCGAGCCCTTTAACGTGGTCTCTCAACGACTTCAGTCTGGTCTGAATGCTACCACAGAGAAAATACCGTGGATATCTGGACAGGTTCGTTCCACTGGCGATGGCGACAAACAGGCTGCCCATGGGGCAGTCTATTACTCCTCAAATTTAGACTCCCCGCAGATCATTGAATGTGGCTCAATTGACGAACCAATGTCAAGCCTAGAGGTTCACGCGATGCACTCTACCACCATTCCAGAAGATGTCTGGCCACTTGGCGCATTACCTGGAAGCGACGATTCTTCTGTTTTTGGAGCAAGTATCTTTCGCTTCAAAGATGGCCAAGGACTTGGACTATGTGTTTGCATGCATCACCACGCAGTTGACGCGGCGGGTTTCTCCGAAGTACTCAAGATTTGGGCTCAGGAAACAACCACACGTGGATCGTCTACATCGCCGTCTGGTGGTACCAGGCTTTCTCGTATTTCTGAAGCACTTGCTTCTCAGATTAGTGAGGCATCTTCTAAGGGTACGGAGCAGCTATTCAGGTTGCTCCCTGAATACTCTCCTATTCCTCCAGCCATGCCAGCGAGCTTCCCGTCCTTCGCTTCTCAGATGTTTACGATACCAACTGATCATCTGGATGCCTACAAACAGGTTTTGGCCCCTCTCCTAGAAACGCCCCCTTCCGCCAATACTGTGCTTTGTGCACTTTTATGGTCTTTCATCACGCGCATTCGGGCACAGCATGAAGAAAACACCTTATCTCTCACCTCAAGCCGGCTGGTTATGGCTGTCAATGGCCGTCGGCGAATTGGTCCCAGCTTCTCCCCGCCAGACAACCCCTACATCGGTAACCTTGTTCTGTACGCTTCAGCTGAACAACCTTTTGACACTCTGAAAAACGCTGCAGCGACTGTCCGTGATTGTGCAGAAGTATGCAATACTATCGCTCAATCGTTTGCCCCAACCAAGATCAACTCGCAGCATATTGCCAATGTTTACGAACTAGGCAGACAGGCCGGGGACTGCACCACAATATTCCCTGGGTGGGACCTTTTCAACCATAGGGATGTCACGATCACCAGCTGGGCCGATCTAGATTTGTATCAGATGAACTGGGGCTCAGAGCTTGGGCGGCCCGACTTTGTCCGCTTCCCTTTTAGCGCAGCAGATGGAGTGTGCATTATCCTGCCTCGCAGGAGAGCCAAGTCCGCGTCTCATTCTCAGAATCTTGTTGAAGTGGTTGTCATGCTCAAGGCAGAGCATCTGGAAGCCCTCAAGACGGATAGGTTGTGGCAAAGCCTGGTAGGAGAACAATGAGCCATTCGTACTTTTGGATCACCTGAAAGCTTTGTTCTTATCATTTAACTCTTATACCGCCTAGAAATGATATTAGTTTCTTACCAATAAATTGCAAACTTTATGACGCTGAAGACAGTCTTCCACAGCTGAGGTATAGTATCAAGTATTGATCAGTCCTAAAGCATTCGCTTCCCTGGATAACGAAATAATGTAAATGCCGCCTAAGGTCTCTCTCTAAATGTGAAAAACATACCCTGCCTTTGACCATGACCATAACATGTTGTAGGAAGATACTCATTGAAAATATGTATAATGTTGTAGCAGACCAACGATGTATCCATGGCGACTATGGCGCGACCTCGTTATTCCAGGTTGCTACGGCTCATTTGAGGCTCTATGGAGTTATTCAGTCAAGTTTACTGTGGGGATAGTTATCCCTGGTGATGGTGGTGGCGAAAAGGTACTACATGCTTCCAGCTAATGCTCGCCGGATGTATTGTCGCGCCTCGCCAACAGTGCACAGTATTATTAGCCGATCCCTTCGGTGAGATACCAGAAACATACTAGTCTGCATCAAGTTGAACACTATGAGTTTCCCTCCATTCATATCTGCTCCGTCGATGTGTCCGTTATGTGATCACTGATACGTAACTGCCGCGGATCCGCGGTGACCGACACTCCGAAATGTGGACGGTTCACGATTCGACATCCTTGCTCGCAACTGCGAAGCGAAAAGGGGAATAGGGGAATGTCCATAATACAAAAGGGTATTACCCAAGGCGCGTTTGTTGGTATTACCGCTCTCTCTACCCTTTACTTACCGCTGTGCGTATTTATCTGGTGGGATCTTTACGGCTTCTGTCATCAGATTCGGTCTTCACGCCAAATTTCCTTATACATCACTCTCTTCATTCAGCAAACTGTACATCTTGACTTCTTGTTCACGTCTTTGCAATGGATGGTGAGTCTAGTAACAGCCATACCTTAGTTCAGGATGCGGCTTCTTAGACCGCATATCCTTACTCATCATTACTTCTAGATGATGCCGCAGCTCTCGTCCTCGACAATGGGTATGTCGCTATCAGCTTACGTCAGCTGATATTATTCGACTCTTGGGGACTGATCATTCTCTTTCAGGTCAGGCATGTGTAAAGCGGGCTTCGCAGGGGACGATGCCCCCCGTGCTGTGTTCCGTACGTTATTCCCAGATCCTTCACAATCCAACATGGTTATCTGCTATCTTACATTCTTGACCTCAGCCCAAAACCCAGTCTGCTTTGTTGATGCCGTCACTGATCATAGTATAGCATCAATTGTCGGGCGCCCTCGCCATCATGGGTAAGCATACATCCCTCATGCCGCGTAATATTTTTCGATGAAGGATGAGAAAGGGTCACATGCTTGACCAGAAATGATCAAGCCTTTCGATTCCTGAGACGTGATGTCTAGAGCTAACCATGTGCTCTTACTATAATAGAATCATGATCGGGATGGGCCAGAAAGATTCCTATGTCGGAGATGAAGCAGAGTCTAAGCGCGGTATCCTCACGCTTCGGTACCCTATTGAACATGGTATAGTTACCAACTGGGATGATATGGAAAAGATTTGGCATCATACATTCTACAACGAGCTCCGCGTAGCTCCCGAAGAACACCCTGCTCTTTTGACTGAAGCCCCAATTAACCCCAAGTCGAATAGAGAGAAGATGACGCAAATCTTCTTTGAAACATTTAATTCGCCAGCTTTCTACGTTTCCATTCAAGCCGTCCTTTCTCTCTATGCATCGGGCCGCACGACTGGTATTGTCTTTGATTCTGGCGACGGAGTTACTCACGTCGTTCCAATCTACGAAGGCTTTGCCATCCCACATGCTATCTCTCGTATCGACATGGCCGGCCGGGACTTAACTGACTATCTTATGAAGCTATTAACAGAGCGTGGATATACGTTTTCGACTACTGCTGAACGCGAGATTGTTCGTGATATCAAAGAAAAGCTATGTTACGTCGCTTTAGACTTTGAGCAAGAAGTCGAGACAGCAGCGAAAAGCTCGGCGTTAGAAAAGACGTACGAGTTACCAGATGGCCAGGTGCTTACAATCGGCAATGAACGTTTCCGAGCTCCCGAAGCCCTCTTCCAGCCTGGCGTTATCGGCTTAGAATCGGGCGGTATCCATATGACAACCTTCAATGCAATCATGAAGAGCGACGTTGATATTCGAAAAGACCTTTATGGTAACCTAATCATGGTATAGCTCCACCTACCTGATGAGTTCAAAGGTGAAGAAAACCAAGTCACTGACTTGTGATCTTAGTCTGGAGGCACAACCATGTACCCTGGTATCGCCGATCGGATGCAGAAGGAGATTGTTGCCCTGGCTCCTTCATCTATGAAGGTCAAGGTTGTAGCTCCTCCTGAAAGGAAATATTCGGTTTGGATCGGAGGTTCTATTCTCGCATCGCTTTCGACATTTCAGCAGATGTGGGTTACCAAACAGGAGTATGATGAGAGTGGCCCGTCTATTGTTCACCGCAAATGCTTTTAGCGCCATGATTGCTGCCATCACGAGTCCCAGGCAGAAACAATAACCAAGCCAGTAATGGGGAGCCAAGATGATTAAATGGGTCGAGCAGAAAGGGAAATACTACGAATGCTACCGAGTCAAGGACGGTGAAGCCCGCGCTCTGAACAGTATGTTCAGATACAGTATAGACAGGGGAGTGTTTCATGATGCTTTGCAGTTAGAAGTCGAAAGACTTTTCAAAAGAGCTGTGTCTGGGGGTAATTGGTTGAACTAGCATGCTGTTAACTACTCTGGTCGCAGATAATATACTGACTGATGACAATTCTGTCCCTCGCAATTATTGTTATTATTGAGTTAGTATGACTTATTTACTTACAGCAGTAGGAACCTACAACGAGAGAAAAGCATGTCTTAAATACTAGTTAGTCGTTTCTTATACTGTGCAAGGATGTATTACTAGATATGTTTTGTTATTTCTTTTCTTCCTATAGAAACTTTCAACATTTTGAATGTTCGCTCTGATTTCATTATGCTCTGGGCTTAAATAAATACCTATAGAGCTTTCCCTAACTTATCTAACTTAATAATCTGCTTCTAATAATGTGGTTAATAAGCAAGTAACCTAGTTAAGCGAGTGACCTAAAAATCCCTATTAATTTTATTATATAGATAATAAGATTACTATAACCTATCTAATTAATTAAAACTACTTATTATACTCTTCTCCTAAGGCCTAAATATCCTCCTAATAGGTCCTTATATTATACCTAGTCTTACTGCAGATACTATAACGCCTAATGCCTAATCTAATTAATCTTCCTTAACTACTACTTCTTAATAATTTGGCTACTACCTATATATTAATATCTATTAGATTAATTACTTAAGATACTTATTATATTATTATTATCCCTTCTTTCTATAATCTTATCCTTTTTACCCTTTAGTATTAGCTTAATATCTTATTTACTTATTAAAGTTCTTTATTCTTAGCTATTAATAAGGCTACCTTATATATAACTGCCTTAGCCCTCTTAGAAAGATAGTTAAAGGTATTAAGAATTAACTTTAAAGAGCTATTATAATATCTTCTAATTTATCTAGTAATATATTTAAATTAAGATTTAGTTTTTTATATTATATTTAGGGTCTTTAAAGCCTAAGGGGTTAAAGGTTAGCTAACCTTCTTAGGAGGAGTTAAAATCTATAGCTATATATTAAGCTTTAAGATTATAATTTCTAGGTTAAGAGAAGTAATTCTAGCTCCTTTAAATCCCCCTTAGATATTACTTTTTATAAAAGTAACCTTAAAAGTAATATAAAAGGCTAAAAAGAACTTAGTCTTAGAAATATAAGTTATAAAGTATCTAATTAAATACTTTATTTCTTAATTATAAGCCTTTTTTAATATTATAAAATACCTAATATTAAGAGGCTAGAGTAGGTAAGATATATAAGTAGGTATATAAAGTATAATAATCTTATACTTCTAATAATATCTCTTAAAATCAGCAGAGTAATAGCTTTTATAATTATTAAGGATTAAGAGATAATAGGGATTAGTTAATCTATTAGTTATAAATTAATTAAAGTACTTTAGCTACTTAAGACCTAGCTTATTATTTATTTACCTATTTTAACTTATTATAATAACCTAATTAGGTAAGAGGTTACTTTCTTAGTATTAATTAATAAGGTAATATTAGCCTAAATTAATAATAAATAGTATAATTACTTAGCCTTTTATATTAATTACCTAAATTACTATAATTTATTTCTAATTTTTAGGTTATATTAATTTTAGTCTTTTTTACCTTTTTAAGCTTATAATTATAATTCTAGCTATTATAAGGCCTATTATAAAGCTAATCTTATTAAAGTTCTAGATATTATCTAATTAAATATTATACTTTATAATTATATTTTATATAAGCCTAAACTAGCTATAAATAATAATTAAATCTTTATATTTAGCTTTTTAATAGTTATATCTCTAAAAGATATATATCTTTAGCTCTAGTTATTATTTAATAAAATTATAAGCCTAATACTTACTAATAAGTAGCTTATTATAATCTATAAGCAGGGAATTAGCTATTTCTTTTATAAAATATAATTATAAGAGGAATCCTTATAAATCTAAGTTAAAAATAAATTAAACTATAATCTATTCCTTTAAATTAAATAATTTCTAAGAATTTAAGATAGAATTATATTATACTTATATACTATTATAGTAGTATTATAATATATAGTAGTATACCTTATATATAATTACTACTTATTATATACTTAGTTTTAGATTATTTTAAAGGGCCTAAAGGGTAAAGAGGATTCTAGCTTTATTTAAAGACTATAATATACTAGGTAGTTAAAAATCAATTAATTAGATAGTTTAAATATAAGGTGAGGGATTTTTAGGTTACTTGCTTAACTAGGTTACTTACTTATTAACCATGTTACCCATATAAGCTTACACAAACCAACACCCTAGCAAGGTCCAATACATTAATAGTACTATAAAGCTTATCTATAAGCCTTATTACAAACCTTATGTTAATATTATATAATTAGAACTTTGTAGAGATCCTTATTAAATGAAATATTATAACTTCTTAGATTGAGCCTTTTATTATTTAATTAATTTCTATTAGTAATTTAAATATATTTTTTTTATTACTATTAGTCTTAGAATAATTTATTATTAATAGGTATTATTATATTCTATTTAGAGTATCTTTTAAAACCTATATATAAGTTAAAAATATTTACTAATAATCCTTAAAGTTTTATATATAAGCCTTTATAAGAATAAAACTTATTTTGTTTAAAAATTAGATAAAGTTTAATAATTTATTTATAGTAATTATGAGAAATATTAAGTTAAAGCCTTTATATATTAATGGCTTTATTATGAAATCTATACAGCTACTTGCCATCACCCTGATAACATACCGCAGCCGGACGCCTCCGTGTTTCCTCTCCAGTGGGGTGTTATGTGGCGACAGAGAGAAGGTTCTGGCTGGGAGCTTACGGACCACTGTGAATTTTCTTAATATCTGGTCGAGAAGCCAAAAGATGGAATTGTGTATCGTTGATGATATATTGCAGTCTAGTTTGTTTAACGAAGGTCTCTAGTACCCAGTAGAGATGGCGAATGGAGAGGCTAGATCTCGTTGCAAATACACGGAAGAGGTTGAGGCTATGAGCGAGACAAATTTTCTGCATCAACATAAGGTGTAGTGGGAGTTGCGCTGCCAGATGCTTTAGGACACTTTCAATTTATAGTACTTTCTCAAGGTAACGCATCTATACACGTCCGTCGACCTTGAAATGGACTAGCTGAAAGCTTAATCGGGCCATAGAGCTATTACTTCATTTTCCGGAGTCTATAAGCGCCCCCTCCTCTTCTGCATACAAGAATAATATTGTTTTACAGGAAGGTGGGGCTAATCCCAGCCTCAATCTAACAAACCTTCTCGCTTGCATATAGTAACAATGATGCCAAAGCTCGCCAAGTCCTCTGTAAGCAACCCAGCCCCATGGCATATTAGACATACAGGGCTCCGTACTTGATCACTGAATCTTTGCCTTTCTACCTCTTACGTTGCTAAAGGCTGAGGGCCCACATATCGGCATTTTCGGCGAGCAAGCGGCATGATTCGGGCACGCGGCGGATGCACCAACTGCCGGCGTCACCGGAAAAGGTGTGACCAGCAGCGACCTTGCTGCACGCGCTGCAGGAGCCGGGGCTATGAATGCTCCGGCTACTCGAATCCACAGCGGTGGGTAAACTATGCTGCAGTATCGACTGTCTCTTCGAATCCAGCACCTCAAGAAGTCACCTCGAGCCTGGCGCTTCCTGCCCCGCCACCTAAGTATGAGACAAAAATGACACTGCCTCTATTTCATCAATGTATACCGAGCAAATCCGTTTATACCGCGTGATCATAACGAGCTAATCATCACGGCAGATGTGAACTACGGGCTGAGAATGTTTTGCAAAGGGTACTCCCAGAGCTGGATACGGCCGTTTTTCCTCAATATATCGACAACAAGCCCCTCTGTCCCGATTCTCTCTGCTGCCATACAGTTCTACATCCACCAAGGCTCTTCTGTGCCTGTCCTGGAATGCATTGATCTTGCCTTGAAGACTTTTCGTTACGAAGTCGTGTCGTACCAGGACACATTGAAAGCTGGTATTCTCTCAGCCGGTGTCTTGTTATGTAAATTGAATGCAAGTCCTGAAAGGCTTTGGCCAAGCTTACGTCCCATTAAATGCTTACAAGATAAAGAATCTAACATAATTGTATATGTAGTTTCTCCAAGCTCAGCCTTGTACACCATATATTCGTATGATATCGGAAGTCTACAACTTGAACACTCAAATGAACTTTCCGGCCCTGCAACAGAACGTTGCTGTACGACACGCCCTTGAGCTTCTGGCTGTTATGGACATTCCACGACTTGTCCTTGGAAGAGTTTGCCCTTCTCTTGGTCTCTGGAAACGCTTCCGTGAGGCTCAGGATAGCTGGGAAGGTGGCAGAATGACGGGCGTAGAGGTGGTTTCGGGAATGCCGATGGACCTGCTGGATATATTCGCCGATGCAGAGCATGACGATACAGAGAATCTAATCCTCCGCCTATCACTGTGGGAATGGCAAGGTGATACCGCCGAGTGTCTTCAACATAATTTGTGGGATGCTTGGCGCCTGGCTGGCATCGTAGATCTTAGGAGACGGGACCGATGCAGGAGAAGGTTACAGGATCGACAACCTGACCATGATGCAGACGAATCTTGTGGAGATACATCTGTCCTCAACCGCTTGATGGCAGTTGTTTCCATTATCTTTGACTGCTCAAGGCTCCCAAAGCATAGGCACGTACTCATCGGTCTTATATTCCCTCTCGTTGTGGTTAGCCTGGAGGTGCCTTATCTAAAGCGACATGCCGAGGCGAAGCAAATCGTGGACAATGTGCGGAACACGATTAAAGCGGAACGAACGTATAATTTAGCCAAGGTGGTGTTTCAGCTGCTTGATGATGCTTGGAATGATGGCTCATCTTGGTACGATATAGACGAAAGGGCGCGATCTCAAGGTGTAGAAGTAGCTCTGATGTAGCCAGAACAGAATTATTGATATGTCACCACTGAAAGCCTCTAGATAGCAAAAGGCACATGGAGTCATCTTTCAAAGTAGAGATTTATGAGTCGATTATGTTCCTGTTCCTTGTGCATCATTCCACCACTCCGGAGATGCTATGCACGAAGGAGCCAAGCAGACCGCGTATAAGTCCAAGAATACAGATTATGGCTCATGGAAGTCCAAAACCCTTGATGTTTCTAGCCCAGTCTTTCCAGTTAAATTCATCACCAAACATACCAACATCTGCGGCCAACTTTTCAACACTTGCATTCGCAGTAAGGGAAAGGTTCAACCAGGAAGGGAGCTTTTTATGGTGCATGGAAGGACTATCGTGCATCGAGTCTGTACCAACACCTTGTGCTTGCATCTCGTTATCATTCAACCCAGTATATCCACTGCCTACTCCGAACATTGACAAATCCATCGGCTTTTCTGAAGGTTGCCATGCGGATGTATCCGAAAGAGACATGGCAGTTCTGTAGAACTCGGGGTTCGTGTCAGTTTGGTGTTTCGAAGACTCATCGGACAAAGTTGGTGAACTGGATGGGACTGTCGATGATAGGCAGGGCGGTTGTACCCCTTTTAAAAAAGGCGTATTACTTTTGCCTCCCATGATGAGAGCATTCCACTTGGCTCTGAAGAGGTCCATCATCTCGTCATCACCACCAAACTGGTCGCCAAAAGGCAAAACGATAGCAGCCATGCGTTCAGTGTGCTCAAGGTGATTAGCTTCCTCCAGATCCTCTCTCAGACGTACGATCTCCCGATCTCGATGTCTGTTGGCTCTCAGCCACAGCTTCTTCACTGGTAAAACCACTGAATGATAAGCCTGGGTTTCGAGGTAGCGAGGATCGCGCTGTTGGTAGGCCCGGACAGCCTGCCATCCTCGTTCAACGAGTGGTGTCCACGGGCGCCGACAGCTCTCGATGAGAAAGTAGGCTATGGCATGCCAGTTGGTAAAGGTCTGGAAAAGCCATCTGTATTGCTGGACTTTTGGATCCACGTGAAGCCTATGGTCATACTCGAGGATGTTGACGGCGGCCCGGTAGACGCATTGCCTTGCCTCGTCAAAAAGCTGGCTCTGCACATCAGTCGCTGGAAAAAGAGCAGGATGGTAGATAACAAAATAGATCTTGGCCCTAAGAGAACGCGCAATCATCGCCGCCATATCGTATAATGGATCACTCTTATCTATCCACTTGAAGAACTTTTCATCTACACGTTTGTAGACTTCAAGCAGCATTGTCTTTTGCTCTTCTACCGTCGCCACTGTAGATACGGCTTCGATTACCTGTCGGGAAAGCTTGCAAATCTCGCACCGGAATAAGAACAGGGTCGTATCAGTGCGCCCTTCTCGCGGCGCGGGTGAGTCCACTAGGTCTGGGCTGATGTCTTTATCGTTCAGATTCGAGGGCATCTGTGTATCAAACGTCGATTTTCCCACGATTAGGTCAGTACCGAGCTCCTCTGCAGATCGAATGTCCAATTGCAAAAGTGCCCACCATAAACGCCTTCGTAGCTCTTTCTCGAACGGTCGGAGAGCCAGCTGGGAACCGTCACGATGGAGACCCATACCACGAGCCAGGTGGATAGCAAGTCCCGTCAAGGACCAGCAAAGACGAGACTCGCCTTCATGCCGCACAACAGCTAGGAATATGGATAGTGCTTGGAGGACGGTAATGTCTGAGGTAACGAGGAAGTCTACTCGCGACAGGGCTTGCTCAGTAGCAAATCGATATCTAGCCAGGGCTTCGTCCTTGCTCTGACCAAGGTTGGAGAGGACGTCTTTGGGATCGAGGGATACGACGGCGGCGTAATAGATGGCTCGTATCAATGCTTGGTATGCGGCGGATAGTTGGCTAAATCTCGTTTTTGCATCGTGAAATACCTTTTCCATCGCTGGGACATGGACTGCTTTGAGCAGCGGCTCGACATTCTCTTGGTAGATAGACCAGAGATATAGAACCTGATCTGGCTCAGGGTGATATATGGCCGGAATAGAGTTGAAGGGGAGGTGCCCAAAGACGAACGGGCTATGGGCTGAGAAGGAGGCACGTAGTGTGACATTGTCGTCCCCGTTGCTCGAGCAGGCATCGTCCGGGTTGTTGGGTGATGCCTCGCGAATGGAGGTCCACTACTCACACTTTAGACAAATGAAGACGAAAGAGAAATATATGCAGGAAATATTACCTCCTCATCCAGTTTTGCCCAGATGCCATCGCAGACATACCTCTTGCTACCAGTCTCTTCATGTAACACCAATCGCCCAAGCTTGTGTTGTAGCTCGTAAGATCGAAGCGAGTGACCTGGGTCGCTCGTAAGATTATCCCTCGCAAGCTCTTGACAAAGTGTTTCGGGGCTCGAGGAATGGCTTGGTGAGTCTTTGGGAGTGCAGGTTTGAGTTTGTGATGCCGCATGGCTTGGGGTAGATGACGCGGCAGACTTGAGTGTAGGTTCGCCATTAATGCGATCGCCAAGTTTCTCAATCATCTGCTCCAACACGCTGACTTTCACAGCGAGTTCATTATCTGCGATCGATTGAACACCATGGCGCCTGATTCGAGTCCGTCGTGGTGCCCGTCCTACGGGGTAAATGCAGGGAACTTGAACACGTCGACAGGTTGAACACGGGGACTCTTTATTGCAACGGACCTTGCGACGTCTACATAGGAAGCAGGACTGCGGTCGCAAAGGAGATACTGGAGAGTGGTGGTCAATAGTATAAGACGCTTGATTGTGGAGAGAGAGTGGAATCGGGGCAACAGGCGTGTTGTTGATGGCTGCTGCTGCTGCTTCCGTAGTAAAGAGAGGAGACTGGACCTCAGATTCGTTCATACTTGGTGAGGGGTGACAAATCGACAAGCTGGTGAGATCATGAATGAAAATTCCAGACAAAGGGGTGTGGGAGGGAAGCCCAAGGAGGTCGTCGACTCATTTCATGGCTTACTTCGGAGCAGTCTATCCGTTCTCAGAGGATGGTGCCTTACAGACCCTGCGCAGGGGTGGGCCAGGTGGAGTTTACTAGGGTGTCGCTTATGCTAACTGTATTTACACAAGTCTCACCTAGCTACCCAGGGGTTAGTATCCAACAACGTCCTCCAGCAGCAGTCCGCGGAGCACGAGCAAAGACTCCACTTGACTCCAAAACCGAAGACACGACTGGATTTGGGACCAGAAATAGTGCTAGACCATTATGGGAAACAGATCAGTAAAAAGAACATGGGAATTTGCCGAGCTTCAAGGACTGCACACCTACCCTACGCCCCTAACAGGCATAAACCGTCTGCGTTTCGTAACCAGGAATTAAGTCAATCTAGATAGTGATAATAAATCTCAGAATCTTGTGTAAACTTGAAGCCGGCTCTAGAATACTCCGTCTAATAACTAATAGGCCGAACCCGACTCCGAGGCCGACGCACCGAAGAACAGGTCCACATTCGGGGATCAGAATGTTCAAGGTGAACCTCATGGGCAACCAGAAGATGTCTTATAAAATAGTTCAAGATCAACGACCACAGAGTGTCGCAGAAGTCCACATACACCTCAAAGATTCTTTTGGAATAACCCCAAGATGAATGCCACAACTTCACCTACCTCCTCGGAGATAACATCCGTGGACAACCTCGACGAAACAATTGGGAACATAGCTCGGCAAGTCACGCAAACGTCAAACCGTGATCCCGGACACAGCACAAACACAAATAACGCTATCAATCCACAAAAGGGAAGTAACCTCGATCCTTTCTCGCCTGCATTCGACGTAAAGGCCTGGACCCGGGCGTTCATCGACGTCTTCGATGCCGACCCCAACGCCGCGCCTCACCGGGCAGTCGGTGTTGCCTACAGGGACCTGAGTGTCTGCGGTTCCAGCACGGGGAGTCAATACCAGAAGACTGTTGGAAACATCTTGCTAAGCACGGTCACATCCCTCTTTGAACAATTGACCGGCAGAGCCAAGAATCAGGTTAAGATTCTCGATGGGTTCGAGGGAAAGGTCGAGCCGGGCGAAATGCTCCTCGTGCTTGGGCCGCCTGGTTCAGGATGCTCGACTCTGCTCAAGACGCTTGCAGGACGAAAAGAGGGTCTGGAAGTCTCCAAGGAGTCTCACATCAGCTATCGAGGTCGGTGATACGCTTGCCCGTGATGAAACCAACGGTCAGGCTAATGTCTAACTCTGAACGTAGGAATCGACCCGGCTGACATGCACACTCGCTTCAGAGGCGATATCATGTACAACGCCGAGCTCGACGTCCACCTCCCCGCACTAACGGTTGGCGACACCCTCGAATTCGCCGCACGAGCACGAGTACCCTCTGTCGTCCCCGGTGGTTTCTCTCCAAAGCAGTTTGCGCGCATTCTACGAGACGTAACCATGGCCATGTTCCGCATTACCCATACCATCAACAGCAAGGTTGGCAACGATTATATACGCGGTGTGTCAGGGGGTGAACGAAAGCGTGTTAGTATTGCCGAGGCCGCTCTGGTACGGGCCAAGTTGCAATGCTGGGATAATAGCACCCGTGGCCTTGATAGTGACAATGCGCTATCTTTCTGCGAGACCCTTCGAGTACAAGCCGATATCATGGACATTGCGGCGGTGGTTGCGATTTATCAGGCTCCCCAGTCGGCTTATGATGTAAGTGGGATGTTTGCCCTCCTTTAGTCTTTTGCCAACAACTGACGTGTCGCAGGTCTTTGACAATGTCACCGTCTTATATGAAGGGCGGCAGATCTTCTTCGGACCTACGAAGGATGCGAGAAGATACTTTGAAAGCTTAGGATTTGAATGTGAGCACGAGTCCTAAACTCTTGTGTTGGCACGGCAAAGCCACTGACTTCTTGCAGCCCCTGAGCGACAAACAACAGCAGATTTCCTGACCTCCATGACATCTCCCCACGAACGCCGAATTCGATCCGGTTGGGAATCTCAGGTCCCAAGAACAGCAGCCGAATTTGCTACTCGCTGGCAGGAGTCTAAAGAACGCAAAGCCCTGCTGGCTCAGCTTTCCGCCTATGACCAAGACCATCCACGAGAGGAGCGGCTACAGCATTTCTCCGCCAGCCACAAAGCCGAACGCAGCAAGGCTCAACGCCTCAAGTCTCCTTACACCATTCCATATCTTCGTCAAGTCCAGCTATGCCTGTGGCGAAGCTGGAAGCGCTTGGTAGCGGACCCTGGCTTCACCATTGCCCAGCTACTCTTCAACCTCGTTATGGGCTTTGTGCTGGGCAGTATGTTTTATAAACTTCGTGACGACACGAGTAGTCTCTATTACCGTGGTGGTTTGATCTTCTTCGCCATGTTGTTCAACGCGTTTGCAAGCGAGCTGGAAGTGAGTTAGAACCAACTCCAGAAAGCAGCCCGCATTGTCTTACCGAGCTAACATCCCCGCTATTAGGTCCTCACCCTCTATGCCCAGCGCCCCGTGGTGGAGAAACACAACCAGTATGCTCTTTATCACCAGTCAGCTGAAGCCATTGCGAGCTACGTTATGGAGCTTCCATACAAGACGACCAATACCATTGTCTTCAATCTCATTCTTTACTTTCTGGCCCAGCTTCGGCAGGATGCCGGGGCGTTCTTCTTCTTTGTTCTTACTGCCTATCTCATCCTGCTGACCATGTCAGGAGTATACCGTACGGTGGCATGTATTACCAGGACCTCACACCAGGCAATGGTACCGTCCGCTATCCTTACCCTCGGCCTGATGCTTTACAGTGGGTTCACTATCCCTGTTGGTTCTATGAGGGGCTGGGCACGATGGATCAACTATATCAACCCCCTCGCGTATGGCTTTGAAGCACTGATGGTGAACGAAATGCACGGTCGACAGTTTCCCTGTGCCAGTATCGTTCCATCTGGACCTGGGTATAGCCACTTGACTAGTTCTCAGAGCACTTGCGCCGTCGTTGGGGCTGTTCCCGGTGCTACGACTGTCAATGGAGACAGATATCTGGGGGATACCTACCAGTACTACTACGCTCATAAGTGGAGGTCAGTAATATCGCGCGTGATCCAGACTCCTTATGCTGATGAACAGCCAGGAACATCGGAATACTCTTCGGTTACACGATTTTCTTCTTCTTCACCTACATTTTGAGTGCAGAGTATGCTCGTCCTGCGCCCAGTCGGGGTGAAATACTGGTCTTCCGTCGCGGGGCATCTTTTCCTACCAAGCAGCACCAAAACGACGAGGAGCTCCAGTCCACTGGCCATCAACTTGTTGAGAAGCCTTCCACGCCGTCCATGCCGCAAAGCACACCCTCCTCCAAGCAGCCAGCACCTAGCGTATGTGGCAAATCAGTCTTCCACTGGGAAGACATTTGCTATGACATAATGATCAAGGGTAAAGAGCGAAGAATCCTGGATCATGTTGACGGGTGGGTACAGCCCGGAGTGACGACTGTTCTCATGGTGAGCCACCAAATCCTGCACACTCCAAGTAACAAGGATTAACAAAGTTTATAGGGCGCCTCGGGAGCCGGCAAGACGACACTCCTCGACACACTGGCAGGTCGAATCTCGGTCGGGGTACTAAGCGGCGATACCCTGGTCAACGGTATACCGACTGGTCGCTCATTTCCCCATCAGATCGGTTACGTCCAGCAGCAGGACCTTCACCTCAACACCATGACGGTCCGTGAAGCACTAGAATTCAGCGCTGTACTTCGCCAAAGCGATAGCATCCCTCGAGAGGAAAAGCTGGCCTACATCGACGAAGTTGTCTCAGTCTTGGAGATGTCCGAGTATATCGATGCTATCATTGGCGTGCCTGGCGAAGGCCTGAATGTGGAACAACGTAAGCGTCTAACAATTGGGATCGAGCTAGCTGCCCGGCCCCAGCTTCTCATCTTCTTTGACGAGCCAACGTCTGGACTCGACTCACAAACATCTTGGGCTATTTGCGATTTGATTGAAAAGCTTGCTAGGAGTGGGCAAGCTGTTTTGTGCACTATTCATCAACCCTCGGCGATGCTCTTTGCTCGGTTTGACAGGTTACTTTTACTGCAACCGGGCGGCAAAACGGTTTACTTTGGTGGTAAGTCTTACTCCTGCCCTCTCTCGAGTCTCTTCTCACACATATCCAAGAGATCGGTGACAACAGTCGGACCATGATCGACTATCTCGAGAGGAACGGTGCATTGCCTTGTCCGCCGGAGGCGAATCCCGCCGAATGGATGCTCAAGACAACTCTCCCGTCTGCTGATGGCCCACAATGGTTTGACGTCTGGCAGGCCTCACCAGAGTATTCAGACATGAAGCAGGAGCTTATTAGATTGCGTTCAATGGAACCTGCGGCTAATTCCGATGCGCTCTCCTCCGCCAACACTTCTCACGAGGGCGAATTTATCGTCTCAGTTACGACGCAGCTTCGCGAGGCATTCCTACGTATGGCCAAGCACTTTTGGCGATCTCCCGTCTATATCTGGTCAAAACTCTCAGTCACCATTCTTTTTGTGAGTCTACCCAGTATCCGGACCGGAAAGTAACTCCAACAATTGACCATGGCATAGTCTCTCTTCATTGGCTTTAGCTTCCACGCCGACAATAGTCTTCAAGGCCTTCAGGATCAGCTATACTCGGTCTTCATGTGTGTCCTCATCTTCAACCCATTCAACAAACAAATCATGCCCATGTTTGTACCGCTTCGTGCTCTTTACGAGGTTAGGGAGAGGCCCTCGAGGATTTATCGCTGGACAAGTAAGTGCATATCCCCTCTGATCTCTCTGTCGGCTAATCTGACTCAAACACAGCATTTATCCTCTCTCATGTCCTAATCGAGCTCATCTGGAACACCCTCGCTGCCGCCATCTTCTTCTTCTGCTGGTACTACCCCGCTGGCTTCGTTCGTAATACGACTTCAGATGATATCCACATTCGTGGCTTCACCGTATTTCTCTTCCTTTGGCAACTTATCCTCTGGATATCGACTTTCTCTCAGCTTGCTATCTGCGCTATCGAAACGGCCGACCTGGCAGGTGTCCCAGCCTCGCTCGTCTCTGTTCTCTGTATGGCCTTCTGCGGCGTCGGGGTGGCTCAGACCGATCTCCCTTCTATCTGGCGCGACTTCATGTATCACGTGTCTCCAATGACATATCTCGTCAGTGGTGCTCTTACAACAAGCTTGCATGGGTCAAATGTGACGTGTATCTCTACTGAGATAGTGCGCGTTCCTGGTCGAGAGGGTCTCGATTGTAGCTCCTTCTTGGCCGCTTTTGTCGAACAGGCGGGAGGTTACCTGATTAATCCCGAATCGAGAGGCGAGTGTCAGTATTGCCCAATGGCAACGACGGATCAGTACTTGTTGCAGTTCAGTATGAAGTATGATGAGAGATGGAGGAACTTTGGTATTGGTTGGGCCTATATCATCTTCAACATTGCTGCAACCTGTGGCTTGTATTGGCTGGCCCGAGTTCCTAGGCGTTAGTTTATTGTCTGCTGGGTCATATTGCAATGTTTCCAGGTTTTACTTCAGGGTTTCAGGGTCAGTGTGAAGAACGGAGAAGAGTCGCTGTTTCTTTGATTAGTTACCCTCGCTGATCTTACATATAGCTATGACAGCTATTAAAGAAACACTTTTAGCATAGACTTTTATTTCTCAGTCGCTGTTAGCGACCTTTCTAGATTTAATATATCGTTGTTCATATTGTGCACCCATTGGAAGTCTTTTAGCCCTGACACTTGGAGGTAGCAGCATGAACTTCGGGGCCATGTGGAGCCGCCTAGTTTGAATTATCGAAGCAGTGAATTGAATGAGTTGGGTCCAGTCGCAGATCATCAACATCCCTTGAGGTATAAATGCTTGAGCCCTTGCAATTCTTAGCCCTATATTAGATCAGTGGATGAAGGCTATGAGATAAATGTGGCTGTCTCACGGATACAAGTAGCAAAATGTTTGGTGACGAAGATGAATACTTTCCACTTTGAAGGTGCTGATGAAGAATTAGCTTGACTCAATCTCCTGTTGAAAACTGTAGGTACCTGGGTGTAATGTTGACGCAACCGAAGCCATGAACGTCCTTGTATGAACCTTTCAAGTTGGTTTTACTATAGACCCGCGCCTACGCAAGTCAGAGCTGGGGTTCCAGGTGATTAAAATTTATCAAACGTACCGAGATGACATCTGTAGCCGCCGCTGCGGTGATAGCATAACAAAGAAGTGAAATCAGCTGCATGGCTACTGTCTGTATAAGAACGAGGAACAAGACGTTTTGGTCGATGAAGCAGTACAGGATAAATGTGCCTTTTGGTAATACCAAGAGATCTTCGTAGTACCCGAGAAGAAGAATATATTGATCAAAGTAAGCGGATGCCAAAAGGTTATAGAGACGATGAAATAGGCCTTGTTCTTTTGTGCAAGGGTCTCGGCATGTTATTGCCGAGTGTCTAATCACACGTGCTGAAAAAGATGCCTTAGCGCTGTGGCTTGATCGACGTTTCAGCTAGCCTATTTTAAGGTAGATAGATGCTTATCTTCATATATTAAGTTGTTAAAACATACTAGTAGCCGACATGCTGAATGAGCCTTTGGCGGAATGCGCGGAATGCGCGGAATTCTTAAAGGTTAGGGTTATGCTATTTGCTTTCCCTGCTACTTCGGTTGCATGCAGCCATGCCCAAGTCTGATCAACATCTCCAGAGACAGTCTCTACATCACTCAAGACAATCCTGTTATTGGATATTGCTTACCAGAGAGGGTCTGGCTTAGCAGGGTGCTACGCATCCCATCGCGTTGGCTCGAGGAGCGGTTAAGTAATAAAGAACAGATAGGTGCCGGGAGCGGAGCAGTTGAGACTCACAATAGCATGTGAATTAACAACATTTATTTCTTTAGAAGTATTATATTTTATTCAAGTTGCTAATAGTATATATAATACTTTATATATAAGAAAGTAAGAGTTATTAAAATAGATAAATACTAAGGGTATATAAAAATAAATTAAGTTTAACTCTTTATAAATAATAGTTTTAATAATTATTATTAAACTTTATATATAATAATAAGATCCTTATACCTAAAGATTAAGGACTTTAATTACTAAATAATTTAGATATATAACATTATTATATTAATCTATAATAATAAATTATAAGTCAAAAGGCTTATACCTATTGGCTCCTCTTCGCTGTCAGCAGTAACAAACACCAGGTTAATTTCCTATCGAGAACTTGGGACCTCAAAATCAATGGGAAGATTAAATAATCCATCCTTCTTCATGCAAGAAATTATATCTGCGTTAAAATCCCATCTTTTATGCCCACGCCCAGGGGTGATCAGCTCGATGCGGGGATTGCATAAACGTTCGAAGACGCGACCCAAGCTCTTAGTTATGTCTGCACCTTGTGGAAATCGACAGAGGATTTCTCCTATCCGATATTAAATAACACTGATCGTTCTTTATCCATTAGGACTTTACTCACCCTTTATTACAGAACGCCCATTTCCAATTTGGTGGTGCCTCTCGGTTGCATCGAAGTAAAATGTCGTCGCCAAAAGAGCATGGCAGAGTTTGGAAATATCAAGCCGACTGTGTTCTTGTGACACATACTTCGCTGCGATGTCTTCTGGTGTTTGGTTCCCTGATATCTTCGGGTTCAACCGCACACATCGAATGGGGTGCCTCTTACTGATGTGACTGAAGGCTTCGTTCCACGGCTTCTCTGACAGTCTATTCCGATCCAGCGGCTTTTGAAGTTTTGTCGGTCGTGTTCTGAAGAATTTGACCAGTTGGTCTTTCTTCATTTCCATCCAAGAGCTGTATTTGTTGGAAACATCTTCTGAATTGACAGCGTCTTGGGCCCAACCATTACCAATTGACATCAACAAGTGCGGGACAGTATTCTCGTCCAAAGGCCACATAATCTGTGCCTCGGCCATCGCGATCTCTGCAGGATTATTACAGCATATTCCACCATCTAAATACAAAACACCTCGGTGAAATAGGGGGTTGGGCGAGGATGGGGCTTCGCTAGTTGCTTTTGCCACGTCATGGATTGTAAAGTTCTGTCCGGTCCTGTGTGTTGCTTCGTATACGTAGGAAACAGTTCTCAGTTCTTGAAATTGGCTTGTTAGATGAGTTTCAGCCGCGGGGGATGGAAATTTTGGCTTGCCTTGCCCCTCAGGTCGCATGTACTTCGTCATAATGGTTGGTCCCTGGATTTCATTTCATCCAAAGTCTGGTCCAACGTTGCCGTCACAAACACCCTTGTGGGGCTTTCGGATACATGTGCCTATATTGACCATGAGAGTTAGCAAAACTAGTCTCCCGTTGTATATTGCCCTTTCGTTACTTACTCATCTTCCTAATATCCTCTGGCTCGTCAGATCTTCCCCAAATGCCTCTTCGATAGCATCCTTAGGCGTCCTTTCCAGAAAGGATTTGGCTCGAAGGTTGAGTAGGCGAGTCCGGATTTATCTACGTCCCAATTTCCTATACCTATGCCAGTTGCGAGCAAATCGCCGGTGCCTAAACCTCCGATGAAATCGAAAAAGTGCCGAAAAGGAATTTCGCCACCTAAATGGTTCTCTATATCCTTCAGGATACTTGTTTGAATGACACCATGTCCACCGTCTCCATCCAAGGAGAGGATACGGCGGCCAATCTGGACTGGAAGCTGGAGAAAATGGAGAAAATGGAGTGGCGGTTCGAATAAACACGATGGATTATGTAAGTCGCAGGAACGAACCACCTTTAGCCTTTGATCCATCTCCGAGGCTGATATGGCGATCTCGGTCTGGCAAGCGTTACAGCTTCCATATCCACAGGTTAGAAGCTCTGAAGAATCATTGCGGAAACACCAAGAGCACACCATGAGACCGGAGATTTCCAGGGTTTCGACAGCTGAGTAGAGACCTTCTACAGCTGACCTGTGAATTCTCCATGTAGCGTTGCGCGTCGCTTGTGGTGTTTCTTGACTGTCGATTTCTTGGTCAAGTGACTCCAGTCCGCTGTGAAGGCTATTATCCAATTGGACCATCAATTCATCGAAAAGCTGCGACTCATATGATCCATGCCCAACAACACGCCTTGACCGTTTTGGTGGCACTCGTGAGTTGCGTTTTTGTTCACCCATTGTCCCCCTCACATACCCTGGAATTCACATTTTAAGCTCATGGAGGTGAAAAGGTCAAAGGCTTCAACGACCTGCACATTGTAGGAATTTTTGTTTGATCCCCAAAAGCTCTGAGTTGATTGGTCAGTTTCGCCGCAGGAGATGTCAACCCATCTCCCTGGAAGATTTTCGAACGACCTTGCAGCATCTAGAGCCATGACTGAGCAGACAAGTGGAGCCACAACACCGCATAATCCCGATAGAATAGAATTTCGATCGCCATTTGTGTCTAAAGTCTTGAACGTCGTGATCATCAGTTCTGAAAGCCTTGCTGCCATCTTAGCTGGGGGCAGGCGCCGCGATATCAGCTGAGCTAAGAAATCGAAGGGCTCTTTGGCCTTGTTTGAGTAGTGGTCAAAAGCAAGCCTAAAGAATTTGTCCTTACTTGGAGCCGAGAGGAGCATTCTTCTGTGAAGCTTCTCGTCCAATGATTGGTTACTAAATTGGTAGATCATCCTGTGCAGTCTGCCTAACTGCGTGGACAGACAGAAAACAGATTGTCCCTGAGGAACCTAGATGAATTGGACAGACGCAGATGAGGTTAGGAGGAGATCTTCCCGAGTATTGATTTCAATCCAAACCCTACGGAATCTGTCTGCCATTGCTTTCGCCTTGTCGTTTCCTTCTAAGATAAGTTGCTGCTTATTGAGGATTTGTTGAGCAGTCGCGATAGAGTCCCGATAGAGTCCCGGTCTGAGTCGTCCTTGGACCGATTAATGACGATTATCGGGTGAGTTAACCCAAAGCGATTGGTGGCAGATATATGCGAAACTTCAGCCCATTCGAGTAGCTTAACAATAGAATCGTCTATCTGCCGCAACAATTGGCTCTGCATAACGTTAACAACGACGTCGGAGAAGTTATACAGGAGCTTGGGAAAGAGGTATCGGACGCCATCCTGTCGTTTTTCTACCCCAGGTAAGGGCCGCCTGAACCCGCCTGTGATGTAGCTCCAGCCAGCTTGCCATCTTCGGATCTCTTGCAACCCTGGAACCGATCTCCAGTTGTCCGATCGTCGACCATGATGGGATGTAGGCCTCTGAGTTCCTGCACCAAAACCTTCGCAATCCGCCTACAATAGTGGGTGACCCACGGCCTCGTTGTCATCTATCAGTGTATCGTAATAGAGGTGTACATCTCCAGAAGCCGGGATGCTCCTTTGGCGCGGCCCCACGACTGGGGCTTTGTAGGGAGACCAAGTGTTCTTATCCCACGCCGCGCTATCTCGTCCTACAAATGTTCTATCAGAAGTCTTATTATGGCACCATTACTTCCCCATTCTTGCTAATAAAGGATACAAGGCGAGGATAAGGGGGTGCTTGAGGTGAATGCTGCCTCTGATGTTCGGACATAATAGCGACGAAACGTGGGAACTCCCGAAGCTCAAGCGAGCCAGTATCACCATCGACAGAGAACCACAAGCTATCGTCATCATCCCGATGTAGCGTGTCTAGGTTCGACAGGTCGGGGTCCAGGACCCTTTCAAATAGTTTACTTCGCCAGTGAGTCCTTGTACAGCTTTGTAGTCTGGTAAACAGGTCCTTACAACTGACTAATTGATGCAAAGGGCTTTTTCTCTTGTATGGCCCAGGGTGTAGCCAACACTCGTCACAATAAGTGCCGCACTTCTTACAGTACCAGACAGCAGGACGAGTTTCGCATTCTTCACAGACCATCTGATCATCGGAAGCGCAGGTAGGTGCCTGCGCTTCATCACCTGCGCTCGCGGGTTGCCCAGGTGATTCTTCCTCGTTACGCCATGCTGCCTCAAAATTGTCGTTTGCAGTCACCAACTCAGAAATTTCAGACTGGTCGTCTGCATCCCAAGCGTTCCTTTCTAGGATGTCAAGAGAGAAATCCATGCCATCCATCGCTTGGTGTCATTCACGAGATGATCACTGGGACAGGAAAAAGACAGCTACGGATCATCCACTAAACTACTTATATGAGAAGCGAGGAAAACCTCGCCTTAATTATATTGATGCTACGCTAGCTAATGCATGGCATTCTTTGATTGTGTCCAGTATTGCAAACTTGGATGCACAGATTTTATTTTGAGGCCAGCCGCATGGCTTGTTACCCCGCCCTGCTCAGCGACCGATATAGCAGATATCTGGCGATTCAAATAACGAAGTGCAAAGTGGCTGCAGGTAGTCGTGGTTATTTGCGTTATTTATTGGCTGTCGTCTCCGTTTCTTAATCAACAGCTGCTCATTTACTTGCTTAATCTCCTCTGCTGTCTGGGCTTGAACCTTTGTAAGTTCCTTCATCACTTCCTCCGGCAATTGCTCCATGTCTCTCGCAGCCTGTTCTTGCATTACCCTCAGGTGTCTGGTAGACTTATCATGCAGGCGTCTAAGCTCATCTGGTTTTTTCAGCCCTTCGGCTGCTTGCTGCAGGCAACCTGCGTCTTAACCGCCTGGATTTCTTGCTGGAGCTGTCGGATCATCTCCAACTGTTCGCTTATCATCCGCGTCGCCGTTCGCTGGTTGCCTATTAACGCGTCCCAGAGTCTCTCAAGCATTTTCTTCTACCCACCCACCAGATGGGTAGACGTCTCCTGGAGCATCCCTCGGAGCATAGTCTGCACGAGCGACGCGTCGTTGCCCGTCGCGTCTCCCATCATGTTGTTTATATGGCGCGGTAGTGCTGGGTGAAAGTAGATTTTATTAAACCTGATTGTCTATTATGGAAATGAGAGTTCTTCTCGTGTTTGTATCTGCAGATGATTTCATCTAGGATTTTGAACTCAAAATCTAGGACTGTCCGACCAACAGTCTGAGTCCTGAACGGAAGGGGAATTGCCGGATTTTCCAACATCATATAGACAGCAAGTAGATAGTTGGAGTGAGAAAATTGAACCATGGCATTTAGAGCCTTGCTAGCCTTGAGCATCCATCCTCGCGAAACATCCGTTTGTCATCTAGAGCAGTGCTCGCATCTAGATACCACAGTGCTTATTAAGCGTCCTCTATTCATGTACACGCATCACCTTCACCGGCCACTCAGCCAAGTGCGCCAAATCCGAGTCCTCAAGTATGCTCATGATAGAATCCGCCAGTGCGCGTCCCCATCCTCGACAAAACCAATATGCTGACGAAGACCAGCGAATTAAGCAACAGTAGTGCGACAGAATGATGACGGCCTGTGGATAACGGGCCCTGACTAAGTCCAAAAACGTCTGGGAAACCTCGGACGGCCAGACAAAGAGGATCTTCATGTCCGTAATGAAGAACTCACTGTCAGGAGACTTGTTGATATCGGCAACGCAGCTGATGAGACGATCGAGAGCGGACGTCAGGGCCAATTGGACAAACGGATCTGCTTCAAGGCCCATAGACTTGATTACTCCATCGAGATGGGATACCCTCTGCAACAAGTCCTGGAGATCGCCTCTGGCGTATCGAAAGCCATGCCGCTGCCTGAAGATGGCTTGCAATGGTCCGTTTCGGATAAGATGTAGGGACGAGCGAGTAATTGCCATCATGCCGTTGATCATGGAGAATATATCGACCAGGTTTAACAGCGCCGAGCAGCAGCTATGTTGATGGTGCTCACAATTGGGGGAGAATGCAAGCTTGCTGATGGCGAGGAAGATGGATGAGGCCCAGAGAGCGTGGCGGTTTTGCGGAGTGACGGTCTGCCCAAGCGTCCCGCGTAGGCCTCGAATCGCCAGACTCTGCTGCTTGTTAGCTAGGGCGAGATAGTGCGACCGCTTGTCCTTGTTCAGGTACGCCAGGTGGAACGAGGAAAGGGCCATGATCATACGCATGAGGTAGGGGTGGGAAAGACCCTCCCGCGGAATATCGACCTGGTATATCGTGATGGCATGTCCCGAGGGGATGGAGCGGCAGGTCACATTGGTGTAATGGAGGATGAGCTCGGCATTGGAAAGCCAGCACTCGGGTGTATCGGCTGGATCTGCCGATAGAAACGAGAATGGGACCAGAGGAGTCCCTGTGGGAGAGGCGAGCGGCCCATCATCCCCCAACGGTGATTGTGAAGGCAGGCAGGTCTGTGATGGTGTCAGTCAAGTAAGCAAGGTAAGAGATACCCCTGGCGGCTTGCCTTGGCGTCGTCACTAATGGGGGAGCAGCCATTGCTCGGCTGTTTGAGGCTCGCATCGTCGAGGCTACAGGGTATTCGATGTCGGACGCAGGATGTACAAGGGACCTTTTCATCGCACTGACACTTGGTTAGGAGGCTTCACTGATAGAGGTAAGGATTACCTGCCTTGACCTTTCTCTTCTTACATCGCAGGCAGCCGTTCTGGGACTTACGGAACCCGATGCGCTTCCTGGGCGCGGGCCGGCCTGGGATGGTCTGCACCGACGGGGGTTGTGTTGGCGAGTTCTCGGATTCGGGCATGGCGCTGCTATGTAGCATGCGACACCGAGGCGGGCTCTCAGGTTTCTTTATTTATAGTTGTTGGGTTATAACGTGTTTGATAAGCGAGTGTCCCAGATAAGCGAGTGTCCCAAAAATCCCTCACCTTATATTATCACTATTTGATCAGATAATTCTCAACCACCCAACATGTCAGAGTCTTTATATGAGGCTAGGATCCTTCTTGCCCTCCAGGCTCTCCAAAATGACCCAAAATTAAGTGGCCGGAAGGCCGCAAGTATATATCAAGTCAATTACCGTACCTTAAATCGCCGCCGGCAGGGAATTCAATCAAAGCATGATATCACCACTAAATCACGGAATCTATCTGATCTTGAGGAGCAGATAATAGTTCAATTCGTCCTTGACCTAGATTCGCGAGGATTTCCCCCGCGCCGCGATTTTGTGGAAAAAATGGCTAATTCTCTACTTGCCGACCGCGATGTATCACCCGTTGGCATACGCTGGGTTCATAACTTTATCCAACGGCAACCAGAGCTCAAGACACGTCGATTTCGGAGATATAACTATCAGAGAGCTAAATGCGAAGATCCTACTATTATTCGTGACTGGTTTCGCCTCGTAGAGAATACAGTCGCGAAATACGGTATCCAATTAGATGATATGTGGAATTTTGATGAGACCGGCTTTATGATGGGTATGATTGAGCCCGGAATGGTCGTTACAAGCTCAGAAAGGCAAGGGATGCCAAAGAAAGTCCAGCCTGGAAATCGTGAATGGATTACTGCGATCGAGGCGATTAATGCAGAAGGTCAATCGATCCCGCCGTTTA